>NW_015628683.1:49445-60701 GCF_001515625.1 Sinocyclocheilus rhinocerous | reverse complement strand
CACACCGCGCACACAGACACACACTCTCCCCCCCCCACCGCGCACACACACACACACACACACACACACACACACACACAAACTCACACACACACATCTCATAGACTTCATTTGTTTTTCTGTCATGTTAATTATATCTTTTATAGCTGAGCTCTAGCTCTAAACACACCATCACAGACTTGTGCAAAACTTTAAATGCAAAAATGATTTAATTGATTTATAAGACTTTTTAACTAGTAAGGACCAGTAAACACTTTCACACTAGTATGATAATTTCACTATATAAGTGAGGACATGTGGTTCTCACAAGTATAGTTAAACCCCCACACACACACACACACACACACACACACACACACACACACTCTATTTATACTTCTGTTATTTCGGTTGACTGGCTTATTTTGCACTGTTTTCAGTTTTTGGTGATTTCACACATTCACCAGAAGCACCAGGGGTTTGTTTCCCGTACAGCGATGCAACTCACTGCTTAACCACCGTTGTAGAAACTAACTAGTCACAACTGTTTCCCGCATTGGTTCAACATTACAGGCCTGTCGTTAGTGACATGACACGCAGGCGCTGGAGTAATCACTTCTTATAATTAATCAATTGCTAACACACTATATCTGATTAATTTCTCCTAATAACGGAACATAATAGCAGCACTTTTCACTATTCTATGCACAGTAGCACATTATACACTGTGTGTTTCATATGTGTTTCACATGTGTTTCACATATTTCATATGTGATTTTAACATGTGAAGTTCATGTGCTTTTTCTGTAATTTGTGACCCTGGAGCACAAAACCAGGCATAAGTAGCAATAGCCAACAATACATTGTATGGGTCACAATTATAGATTTCTCTTTTATGCCAAAAATCATTAGGATATTAAGTAAAGATCATGTTCCATGAAGATAAGGGCATTTGAACTTTTCTTTTCTACTGCTTTTCATCTATGATAAGATCTCTTTAAGGTAGTGGAATGAAAATGAACTATTCTTAGAATTCGGCTGAATGTCACTGTGTCTGCGCCCCTCTATTTATGTCATATGCTGTAATAGACATTGCCTTGCAAAACGATTCCTGATTCTCAAAAGGAGGTTTGCGTGACAGTGATTTGAGGTGATCTCAGTAGTGTTCTCTAGTCTGTGTGTCATCATGAGTTTGATTCTCTCAAAAAGGGAGAACATGTGTTTGACTAAGGTTTGTAAAGGTTGTGTAAAGCACAACTTTAAAGATGATTTTCTCAATATTTAGATTTTTTTGCACCCTCAGATTCCAGATTTTCAAATAGTTGTATCTCGGCCAAATATTGTCCTATCCTAACAAACCATACATCAATGGAAAGCTTATTTATTCAGCTTTCAGATGATGCATAAATCTCAATTTCCAAAAATGACCCTTATGACTGGTTTTGTGCTCCAGGGTCACATGATTGTTTAGTGTACAGTAATTATACTCTATTGTTGTGTGTTCATATTCAGTTCAAACTTGAGGGCATTTGAACTTTTCTTTTCTACTGCTTTTCATCTATGATAAGATCTCTTTAAGGTAGTGGAATGAAAATGAACTATTCTTAGAATTCGGCTGAATGTCACTGTGTCTGCGCCCCTCTATTTATGTCATATGCTGTAATAGACATTGCCTTGCAAAACGATTCCTGATTCTCAAAAGGAGGTTTGCGTGACAGTGATTTGAGGTGATCTCAGTAGTGTTCTCTAGTCTGTGTGTCATCATGAGTTTGATTCTCTCAAAAAGGGAGAACATGTGTTTGACTAAGGTTTGTAAAGGTTGTGTAAAGCTGGTGTGTAGTTTTGAAGATGTGTTTATAGTTGTGAGAAAATTGTGAATTGTTGCATGAATTGTATGTTTGCAATCGTATACTGTAATTTACTGCTAATGCTATATATTACGGTATTGTGCCAAACAGCAGATCTTTGTAAGTCCACATGCATGTCATACTAATGAGAAACTCTGCTTCAAACCGCAGACTGAGAGCTGCAGTTCCAACCACACAACATTGCAATGCTGTTTGCAAATTGTTTAACTATTTTAGTAATGAGGAACTTGCAACCATAGATAGCTAATGATGATTTTGTTAAAAACAAAGTGAATCACAACATGATCTATGTGAGCTAAACCGTTCACCGTTCCGAAATGATTCACACACACACACACACACACACACACATGTAAAGTTCACACTCTTAAAAATAAAGTGTTCTGGTTTGTTGCTTCTCTTCACTATGATTGACAGGTGTCTCAGCTGACATATGGATCCTGTCAACACTCTTATGTTGTATGCCAGTCGTGGCTATCGGCATGGAAACAAAAGCTGCTTTCTGATTGGCCGTATCAGTCACGTGTGGCTCTGGAAGCATCTGATGCTGCTGTGCTTCAGAGTCTGCATTCGTTCATCAGTCATACAGCAGGAGGACGTCTGATCACAATGTGATTGAAAAAAGATACCTAGATGCCTCACAACCCAAACTTTTGTTTTAAAACCGTCCATTTTTAATGTCATTAATTTCTGTTGATAATGATACAATGTTTATAATGCAAATCTCAACATAGAAAACATTCCCTCAACATTCCTGCTGTGAAGATCAGCTTCATTTCTGATTCATTCAGGAACAAAACATTTTATGATTTTGTGAGGGATTGAATCACTAAACATTCAAAAAATATCTGTATGTAAAAACTTTGAAATCAAATTTTATTTAGAGTTTCATTGGTCTGTTTCCCTGTTGTTAAGTATATGTGGCATTCGACCATAATACAGTGTGAACTAAATATTTACATTTTCATTTATATTAGGCCTATTAATTTATTTTTTAGAAAAGTTGCATTTTGTCAGAACCTTTAATAAAATACATTAAAACAAAGTTATTTTATTTAACTCAACTCAACTCAACTCAACTCAACTAACAAAAATATGTTCTAAGAACATTATCTATTAACAACAAAACAAACAACATTTCAAAGTTCCATGAACATTACTGCTGCAAGCTTTTCTGCTAACATTAAAAAACATTCAGCAATAATAATAACATGATAAGAGCGTTCTGAGAACGTTATTCTAAAAACGTTTCCTCTCAACATTGGGAGAATGTATGTCAAATATTAATATTGCTATAAGAACGTTTTAAAAATGTTTTGTCCTAATTACATGAACTTTAAAAATGCTGGCGAAAGTTATGGGGACGTTCCTTGTTAGCTGGGTAAATAAATAAAAACACACTGGTGCAGCTCTGATCAGGTGGTTTAACCACAACTGGGGCACGAACTTTTCTATACCCCTCTGATTATATCATGGTAAATATTACAATAACATAGCACAACAACAGTGATCAGTAATCATGATAAGCCTAATACTCACAATAACATTGAGCGTATTAAACACGTATATATATACCGATTTCATCAGGCTCCGAAAATTCTTCAAAAAGAACACAAGGAATGGCCTTCTCAGCTGCCATAGCTGCAACTCTTGCGTCATCAGAACAGTGTGTTGAACGCACCACCGTTTCCGTTTAAAACACGTTTTGTCGGAGCTGAACGCAGCCCTGCCTAACGAACTGACGGATGTGGATTATATGTTAATGATGATTTAGTTTATTTGTATTAATCTAATGCAAGCTGTTGATTAACTAAAACACATTGGGGACAGTAATTGTTTTCTTTTTTTTTATATAAAATATGCTAATACAAAATATGCACAAATACAATTGGATAAATGATGGTCTTAAAAGTGTTTTGAAGGTTAAAGTAGATTTTAAGGTGTTTTACAGATAGAGGCAATGGGGTTAGGGTTATACTTTAAAACCTCGTAGCGCCTTTTAAATTAGGAAAACATGATTGCTTAAAGTTATAATTAAAATGTTAAAAAACAACAACTTTAAAATCATAGAACAGAACATTCCTCTGGTGAGTGTTGTTTGTGATGTGAGGCGCTAGAGGGCGCCAGAGGAACATCTGACACGCTTCCGGTCAAACTCACGTGATTCATCAACACTAGAAGAATTCTGTACACATGTAAGAGTTCTCAGTTAGGGTTAGGACTAAGACTTGTACAGTATTGACAAAGCATTGGCAATTATATGAACATTAAACAAAAGAAAGACTAGTAGGCTATACTATATAATACACAAAATAAAAATAAATCAGTAAATCAATCATGTAAAAGAGCATAAAGAAATAACAATCAAATTAAACTCTTATTATTTGAAACTTTTAATTCTCTCTCTGCATGCACGTTTCTTTTTATGTGTGCATTTGTGTATGTTTGTGAGCATCACTGACTGCAGTCGTGTCTGTCATCTCATAAATACTGAAGTTGTGTGTTCTTGTCCAACTTTCTGAAGTCAAATGCTTTCAGATCTGGGTTGTTTTTTCTCAGTTTCCTCGCAGTGAGTGCAGATGGTGAGGAAGGAAGTGTTGCTCATTTGTCATGATTCACTAGCAGACCTCACTCTTCACTGCCAGTATAATCGCTTCTGTTACCGACTGCAATATTTTCAGATGCTAATTGGCATTTCAGACTGGATAATGTTTTGTTGGCACAGAAAGCCCTTCTCGTTTTCTCGTTCTGTTCAGTTGCACTTATTTTTAATCTGAGATTTGTGGCATATTCAGTACTGTGGTCTGAAATCAGAATGACTTTATTGACTGTCAGAACGCAGTGTTAACTGTAATTATCGTTGAGTTCATCCTGAAGAAGAAGAGGGTGAGATGATGATGATAACGTATGAAAAACATACGTAGAGTTTCCCTCTGAACACACACAGAAAGCGTGTAAAAGAGCTGGTTTGTTGTAAGAAAGAATGAGTGAATCTGCCTCACAAATCAATGCAATGTCAGATTATAGCTTACCAAATCTAAGTATAGCCTATCCACCTTTTTCTTCCCGTAAAATTGGCACGGCTATTTGTAAATTCTGTGGGTCTAGCTATTTTTAGCTGTACAGAACAGTTCATTTTGCTGCTTGATATTAAAAAAAAAATTGGTTTCTTACCATATTATTTTAATGCATTATCTTAATTACGAACACACTGGTTTGTAGTGCAAACAGTTTTACTGTTTACTGCACGTTGTTATTATTCTCGTTATTTGTCTAGCGGCTAATGAACCGGAAGCGTTGCCCATAGGCTTACTTCTGCATTGAAGAAAAAGGTGGATAGTTCATTCAGTTTGGATAAACTCTGCATTGATCATTGACCAGTTTAAATGCCAGTGTTACATTCAAAATCTTGCTCAAAATAAAACAGTAATGCAGAGTTGGTTTGAATTGACATTTTCTGATCAGCAACATATGGACATTCAGCATTCCCAGATAACGTCAATGATATACAACATTCATTTTACTCGCATAATCCAATGCATTTCTGAGTGAAACCAGACTCAAGGAAGATAGTAGGACAGGACTTACCTGTCAGTTGATTGGCTCGTGAAACATGTTTTTCTCTATTGCCAATGTCAAATAGATGCACTGTAAATCTGAGTGAAACAGCTGGATGTGTGAAATTATAGTAGATCTTGAGCCCATGCGAGCGTTTGGTGAGACAAGTCCTGATGTTTCACTGGAACAGTTTTGCAGTGAATCTCCTCTTAGCTCAGAGACACTTGCATACGTGCTTATAGATGCAGACACGTGCGCAGACACACACAGAGACATACAGAGACACCTGCAGACACACGCATAAACGTGTAGACACCTGCAGTAACATGCAGAGACACTCACACAGGCATGCACAGACACACACATACAGATGTAGACATGCGCAGACACACATACAGACACGCACAAACATACATGGAAACCTGGATACACATGCATAAACATGCAGACATGCCCAGACACATGCAGACACACACATACAGTACAGTATAGACACAGACACCTGCAGACACACGTATGCAGATGCAGATACCTGTTTAAATGCACACACAGACATGCATACAGACGCAGAAACCTGCAGAAACATGCGCAGACACATGCACAGACATGCAGACACATGCATATAGATGCAGACACACGCATACAGATGCAGACACCTGCAGACACATGCACAGACATGCAGACACATGCATATAGACGCAGACACCTGCAGACACATGCACAGACATGCAGACATATGCATACAGACGCAGAAACCTACAGAAACATGCGCAGACACATGCACAGACATGCAGACACATGCATATAGATGCAGACACACGCATAGAGATGCAGACACCTGCAGACACATGCACAGACATGCAGACACATGCATACAGATGCAGACACCTGCAGACACATGCACAGACATGCAGACACATGCATATAGAGGCAGACACATGCATACAGACGCAGACACCTGCAGAAACATGTGCAGACACATGCACAGACATGCAGACACATGCATATAGATGCAGACACACGCATACGGACGCAGAAACATGCACAGACATGCAGACACCTGCAGACACATACATATGGACGCAGACACAGGTGTGCAGGCACAGACACAGACACGCACACACTCACACACACTCCTGCTCCATCAGCGTCTGCAACAGCTGCTCGTGCGTCTGTGTGTTGAGCTAGTGCTGATGTGACCGTCTGTCAGCAGCATGTTGATGAAGTCTGTAAACTATAATTATCACCTGCTGAGATGAATAGATGAATTTAATTAAAACGCTTCGTTCCTGCATAGCTCTTTCAGTTTGATCAATATTGCTATAATTGTTGCAGGAAGAGTTTTTTGTCTGTTATTAAATTTCTGCTTCTGAATCAGAATCCATTAAACTCTGCTGCACAGTAAAAAATTATTTTTTGAAAGTTGTAAATCAAGATTTTTGGAGTATGTTTTGCCACAAAATACTATTTCAGTCTTCAAAATTTTAATGTTTAAATCAATGTGTTAATTGCCATTTTTTAGTAACTGTCTGTGACATTTACTAACAATTTCTGATTTTTCAGTGTAGTAATCATGTTTGATCATGTTTTGTTCTAGCTCAGCCAATGACACGAGTGTGGGGGCGGGGCTATCTGTTAGTCTGACCAATAGCATTTAGGAAACCTGTTTGAAACTGTTGTGCCACTGTAATGTGAATGTGGGGGAAATTGATTATTTTACTGCGGTAAGTGGCGTCTGAGCTGACAGTTTTCTGGTTTTAACAGTGATGTGCAGGCGGTTTGTGTTGTTAGTCTGTGTAAACGGATCAATATCACACATCTCAACACAGACTGTCTCATGTCTGTCTGTTTACTGCAGCTGAGAAATATTGATTAACAGTTTAATATATCAATGCCTTTATGGATTCATTCCACTGCTGCTTTATAAAACACATCCTGTAAGAGTCGTCAGTGACAATGATCTGATTAAAAGAATATAGACTCTTATTGCTCTCAGTGAAGCGAATCATTCTGCTGATTTATATTTTATGAATCCTTCAGATCAGCTGAACATTTGATGCTTAGGTGAGGAAAGCAGCTTGAGTTGACTCTTGACTTGTTTCATTCAGCAGAGAGTTAAAGTAAATGGTGTTTAATGACTGTGCTGGGTTTTACACTCCTCGGGTGAAGATGTGTGATTGAGCTGCGACGCACGGCGATCGATTTCACCGAAGTCGGTCTGAAGGCCTCTGAAATGATTGAACACATGTAATCAAACTGTTCTGTCTGCAGTCTGAGGAGATTCAGTAAATCACTTCAGACTGGAATCAGAGTGTCATTAATGTTTAGTCTGAATGATTGTGTAATTGATCTGGCTGTTGTGTTTGGTGTCAAAAGCACTTAATGAACATGTTTATTAACCTGTGTGAGAGAGAGAGAGAGAGAGAGAATCAGTGAGCGTCTCTGAGCTTCATCTGCTGAGACTGGATGCAACTGATGCAGGATTTACTCTCAAACAGTTTTCACTCAGAAACTGCTAAGAAATATTACAACTACAAAGAAACAGCAAGTTGAATGCATTGAATTAAATGTCAAAGCTTGACGTAGAAAGACTGAAATAGCATTTTTTGAATATGTACTCCAATAATCTTTGTTTTATTTACAAGTTAGAAAACAATCTTTTTTACAGTGCATGTACAGTGAAGGAAGGATTTGAGTTGTGGAGTGGAAAACATTAGATTTCTCATAAAATGATCATTCTCTCTCATGTGTCACTCAAAATATGTTTTGTTTTCCTGTGGAAAATGAAAGGATGAATTCTGAAGAAACGTATTGCATCTCTTTTTTGTAATACTTCTTTGAAGTCTTCTGAGAACATATGATGTTTCTGTGAATAATAAACTGAAGACATATGACTTCAGAAGACTTGAAATATAGTGCATAAGTCTTATGGATCACTGTTTGTATCATTTTTGCAGCTGTACATCCATCATATGATGATTCTTCAGAATTTCTCGACAGAAAAATTGCAACAACGTGACGATGAATAAATGGTGACATTTTTAGATTTTTGTTTTTAAGCTATAGCTAATGATTATTTTCTCAAAATATAGAGAATTGATTAGAAATGTCTCCACATGTCCCTAATATTACAATGATTATGTATGTGTTCAGACAAAACATTCCTAAAATAATGTTTATGGAACGTTCTGTCTGGTAATGTTCAGAGGAAGTGTTCTTGGAACGTCCTCGTGATGTTACTAATATTTGCTGAATATTCTCGACGTTTTGAACATTTAAAAAATCAGAACATTTTTATAATGGTTTCAAAACAATAAAATGCAATGTTTCTGTAATGTTCGCATAACCAATAAAACGCCATGTAAATATACAAAATGAGTGTTGAAAGAACATTCAAATGTAACATTTTTTTTAAACGATTGAATGGAATGTTCCCCCGAACGTTCACAGGGGAACAAAAAGAAACGTTCTTAATATATTAAAAACGGGAATTTTCGAACTCAGAAATAACGTTTCCAGAACTTAATGGGAATGTTAGCAAAACGTTCTTAGACGCATTTTTGTTGCGGGGATCGTTGCGCTTCTGTCGCGCACTTAGAGATGCTGTCCAGGTAGGAAGCACGCGCGGGTTTGAGGCAGGGACAGATGACGGACAGCTTTATTGAAGCGCGTGTCTCTTCTACCGAATCACCGGGAATGCGCGCTCCCGCGTGCGCTCACCTGAGGCGGTGGTGCGCGCGCGCGCTCAGGTGATGCAACAGAACCCCCGCGAGACCCTCGACACACGGGCTTGCGACTGTTCCTGCGTCTTCAGCAGCAGCAGACGCGTGCAGATGGAGCCTCGGTGCGCGTCTGAGGGATTCGAGGGAGATTCCTGAACACAGAACCCAGCCGGAACGCATTCCCACAGATCAGCAGAGCTGCCGGAGAACATGCATGGATCAGGCTCGTGGATTTCAGTGTTCTGGAGGAATATCTCTGTCTGAAGAGTACGCGTTTGTTTGCTCTCGTTTAAACGCACCGGAGCGCAATAATATCTGACAGTTCGTTCGCGGAGAGACTCGTTCAGGATCAAACTTTAATGACACCAATCAAGGTGAGTTCAGGAAATCATCGCTCAAACTTTTCCATTCATCTGATCACACTGTGTGAATGCATGAACCATCATCAGAGGCGTCGTGGCGCACAGAACACACACACTCACTCACTCACACACACACACACACACACAATATGGTCATTTAACTTAGAGTATATTGCTATGGTCTTATGTTCTCTATATGTTTAAGTTATTGTGGAATACATAAATATTCCACAAGTAACCTAACATTACATTTTAAATATTTACATTTTTAATAGACATATTTATTTTTCTTATAAAATGTGTATTCATTTGTTTTAAAAAAAAAATATAAATTAATTTGAAATGTATTTATTTATTTATTTATGTTTTATATCGGTTTGTCAGTATTTTTGGGTGTACAACCCTAAATGTCCATCCTGCTGATTTGTGAAAACGGTAGACACTGTAAGGCATGGAGATGAAATGGGTTTGTCAGGGTTATTTCTCATTTACAGTCATCAGCAGAACTCAGAGATATGTTATTGTTTTATTTATAGCGCGCTCCTGTGGGCTGTCAGGGCATCTCTGCTGTAATGAGTTTTAAAGACCGCGTTGAAGGGTTATAACCTGATGATCGACTCATGCACTCATGGATGCTGTGGGGGAAACGAACTCTAGCTTCTCTAATGTTTTTGTATTCTATCTTTTTTTCTTTTTCTTTTATACAATTAACAAAAAGCAACAAAAAAGCCTTCTAACACTAGCTTGCTCTATTCTTTTTCTATTCTATCTGTTTTCGTTTTATTTATTATATAATAAATAATAATAAAAAAAAAAAAACTGTCTACATGTACTGCTTTAGGCTAACTGAGACTTGCATGCATGTCATTGCTCTTGTTGATTTTACATACATTGTCAAAATTAAATCTTGTATCTGTTAATTTTATTTATTGGACCTGAGCTTACATTAAGTAACGTTTAAAAATATTAATAAATATCCTAGCATACTTTATTGCTCTTTTTTTAGTGTATGTTAATTAATGTGTTCACTTACCTTATTGTAAAGGGTTAAATATTAAAAAAAAATATATATCTTGTTTGACTCAGAAATGCATCATCGTTTCATTCTGTCTTTTATGCTTATGTTTATGTTTAACCTTTCCAGGCTCATCCAGGAAAACATTCTCTCTGTAACACTTTATAATGCATTTCATTTTGAACATTGTGCTTAACTGGCTTTTAGTTAGAAATCAGTTTAGAAATGAAAAGACCAGAGACGCCTGTGGTCTGAATGAGCGACGCTGTGGTTTGTCTGTTTTTCTGATCTCAGGCGTTGTGAGTTTGTGTTGAGGATTGGAGAGGATTGTCATTGATTTGCATTCATTGTTTAATGAGAAAAACCTCTTCCTCATTCCTGAGCAGGATTAGATCCAGACCGCTTCCGCTTCATTTAGGCCGGTGTTCAGATTCAGCGTGCGCTGGTTTTCTGAACGGTGTTGTGGTGACAGCTGGATGAGGATCTGGGCTCTGTGCTTTGATCAATCATTGATTGTCATATCGAGGCAGTGAAGGACCTGAGCCTGCGACCGGTTCAGAGCCACTGTTGTCTCCAGGATCAGTGACATTTGGTTCATTCTGACTCGTTCCAGTCGATCAGTAGTTGTGTTTTCCATCTGTCTGTGACCTCCGGCTCTCATCAGCTTTCAGAGCGACTCTGGTCTGATGAAGAATACGTGTGTGAGTGTGTGTGTGTGTGTGTGAGTGTGTGTGTGAGTGAGTGTGTGTGTG
>NW_015628683.1:37855-49421 GCF_001515625.1 Sinocyclocheilus rhinocerous | reverse complement strand
GTTTGTACAGTATAAAAACCATTACGCCTATGGAATGTCCCCATAACGTGATGAATACACAACATGTGTGTGTGTGTGTGTGTGTGAGAGTGAGTGTGTGTGTGTGTTTCAGTGAGACACCAAGCTAACACGCTTGGGTTACAAGTGTTATGAACATTGCTTTGAAATGTTGAAATGTTTCAGACTTTGAAAAATCCAGGTTTCTTGTCTTGATTAAACAGGTTACAGAAATGTTTCTTACAATGCTCTACTTTCTCACCCACAATGTAACATTATGCATTTATTTTTAATATTCTAAGGGTGTTAAAATGTCCGGTTTTTGTGTCAAGTTTGGAACGTTATTTAAAGGTTACAAAAATGTTTCTTAGAATGTCCATCAAGTATAAATAATGTCATAAGAAAGTTCTGAGAATGTTGATTTAAGAATGTTTTCTCTCACCTAGTGCTGTCAAATCGATTAATCGCATCCGAAATAAGTTTTTGTTTACATGATGTCTGTGTGTTCACTGTGTATATTTATTATGTATATATAAATTCACACACATACAGTATATATTTAGAAAATATTTATGCTGTAGGCCTATGTATTTCATGTATATATTTATATTATATAAATATATTTAATGTAAAAAACATTTTTATTAAATATATACATGCATGTGTGTGTATTTACATAATAAATAAATATACACAGTGCACACACACATATATTATGTAAACAAAAACCTTTATTATGGATGTGATTAATCACGATAGCACTACTCTCAACATTATGAGAATGTACATCAAATATGAATAAAGCTCCATACAGCCTACTTCAAGAATGTTTTATTAAATAACTTAAAAAAAAATGTTTGTGAAGGTTGTGAGAACATTTCCCTGTAAGGGCAGATGAGGTTAGTTAGTGACAGTGATAGTATAAATTCTCTCTGAACTGGAAGAATGCTTCGCTTTTCTTTTATTAGCTGGTTTGAGCTACTGATCCATTGGTAGTAATCCACTAAAAATGATCATTTACTCGCTCTCATGTCATTCCAAACCCGTTTGACTTACTTTCTTTCATCTGTTGAAAACAAAAGATTATATTCATACAATGAAAGTCAGTGGGGGTTTGCTCTTCAAAATATCTGCTTTTGTGTTCCACAGAAGAAGGTAAGCCTTTAGAAATGTCATGAGGATGATTAAATGATGACAGAATGATTCTTTTTTGGATGAACTGTCCTTTTAAAGTATATCAGTAGTCCATCGTGCTCTATATCTCTATATCACTTCTGGTTTGTGGTAGTTCCACTCAAAAAGACTGAAACAAATCATTCCAGATCATAAGGTTGTGCTACAATAATCAGTCTGTGAGCTGTATGTTTTCCCTCAGACGTCAGGAGAATAACATAACACTTGGTATTTTAATGTGACATGATATAACAAGAATATCTCTGGCACAAGCTGTTTTCAGTCATTGTGTCTTTTTTCCGTTGTGTTCCGCTGTAGAAATATCAAAAAGACAACATATCCTGTACGTTTGTGGTTTAATGTGCAATATATCCCACTGTAAGATTCAGTTTTTCTCCTCAGATCTCTGCGTGAATGGATGAACCATCATCAGAGGCGTCGTGGCACACAGAACACACACACACGCACACACTCACTCACACTCACACACACACACACACACACGCACACACACACACACACACAAACCTGGGTCTCCAGGTTTTTCACACATGATGCTTTAAATGTAATCGTCTCCCTTTTCGCTTCTCATCTCTATTAGCAGTGTTTATCAGAATGTTTCTAAAGCAGGAAAATACAATATCTGTTACGTGTCAAAAAAACAGAAATCACTTTGAAATGTTATCGCTGATGTTAATGAGCATTTTTGCTGAAGGCAACATATACAGGCATTTATTACTACAGTGATATCTAACACGTCTCTAATATTGTTGCGGAGAAATAATCAAGTTTTAGGGGTTATTCATGGTATGCTGAAGTTAATTTGATGCTTTTACACTTTTGAAGGGTGAGTAGAATAGTAATAATGTAGAATGATGTCTCCTCATTGTGTTCAGTTTTGAAAACGCTTATTATTGCATTCATAAAGTGAATCTTTTGCTGATTGTTTGCAGTTTAACCGAGTTTAACGAGATGTGCAAATTCATCAGTAAACAGCACTGCTGAGCATTTTCTCCTTAAAACTGCAGAGAACCAAAGACCGTCTCAAGGCTAAATGATAACAATTACTTTGTGATTCTGATATGACAGAGAGGGATAGATTAAATGCATTGGCATTCTGATACATGGATCTGTAGACGATTTGTTCCTCTTCTTCAGAATCAGTTTCTGGTTCAAGCATGTATGGCTGAATGAATGCATTATTATTATTATTATTATTATTATCCATTATTACTGTTGTGTAGCGTTTGCTACTTCAGTTCACTGAGTGAAAGTGCAGCAGGAAGACAGAGCTGCTGTGATTGGCTGGAGGCGGGGGTTAATTTACATATTCATAGAACTGTGCATATTAAATGAGGTACAGGTGTACAGTTATATTAAAGCCATTTTAAAGTATGAAGAAATTATTTACACCAGAAAAAAAAAACATTTAAATATTTCATTTTGACTATTAAAAATAATTTGAACTGATTTCAGGGGGACTTATAAACGTTGCAAAAAAAAATTTTATTATTTTTTTGTTGTGATGAAGTAGAAGAACCATTTTTGGTTCCCCGAAGAAGCTTTCAGTGATCAGTTCTTAAAAGAACCATGTTTGTCTTCGTTTGAAGGACATTTGAATAATCTGAAGAACCATTTTCCACTATAAAGAACCTTTTGTACAACAGAAAGCTCCCACATATGTTAAATGATCCATCAATGCCAATAAAGAACCTTTAAAGTGTAGTTTTCTGTTTCACTGTAACATTATAATGTATGAATGCCTCTGAGAAGTTTCCATCTGTTTTATCCCGATTGGCTCTGTGTGGGCGGCGGGATCAGATTCTCATGACCTCTGGATGTTGATTGGTCCCGTGGGGACGCTGGTCTTTGACTGGTCTTACTGTAGAGAGAACAGCAGTAACTTGTGTTTTTAGCAGGTTATGATGATAAACTGAGCTCCAGAGAGCTGCCGTGTGTCTCTGCTGTGTTTGAGGGGTTTCACAGCTGTTGATTTGCTGTTGTGCTGGATCAATAGAACTAGTAACTCAGCCCTCCGACCTTGGCCTAGAACACACTCACACTCACACACACACACACACACACTCACTCACTCACTCACTCACTCACTCACTCACACACACACACGCTTTTTCTCTCTCTTTTGACTTTGAATGGTTTCTTCTCATTAAGCTGGTGTGCTAATTGCAGTGAGGATCAGAGCGAGTCGTTATGGGTCAGTGAATCTCTCTCTCTGTCCGGACTGAAGCATCTGCTTTAAGCTCACAGAACGTCTTCGGGTCGGTGAAGTCCTGCGGCTGCTGTGACTGTGAGTTATGTCCGCGTTAATATTGGATCAGCTGCAGACGCAGGCGTCAGTGGTTCAGTTCTAAACCGATCCGGTTATTAAACCAGACTGAGCGTCACGTCCTGAATCAATGGTCATAAAGAGTGTGAGAACAGCAGATAAATCACAGTCCAGTGTGAATCACAGACGCTGATCTTAGTGATGTTTGTGTTTCTGAAGGCTCAAGGTAACACGAGTCTGATCTCTCAGTCCTGTCACGATGTTATCATGTATTTGCTGTCAGTCATTGCTCTGAACACTTGATACTGCTGTTAGATGAAGATAATCATCAATCCAGTCTCAAAAATGTAATTTATAATGCAGAATGTAACAGAATTTGGCAATATTTGAATTATTAATTCCAAAGTAGTGCTGTACAGTTAATCAAATTCCAATCAAGATAAGGACTAGTGTCTGAGACTAACTGAATTGCAGGTAGTTTTTTAAATATGTAGCTGTGTGTCTTGGATGACAGCTTGCTATAATAAAAGTTTGATGTAACTTGAAGAAATTATGACAGAAATGTGTTACTTTTGAAAACAATAAAAACATTCTTTGTTGTGCTGCATTTTATTTAACAAAAAAAGAAGAAAAGAAAAATGCAACATTGTGTTCAGGATTATTATTATATATAGTTAACTAAAGCTTAAACCATAAAATGTCATTTGAAATAAACTTTACCTGAAATAAAATGTGTATTATTTATACAGCTAGTTGCTAAGACAACATTTTTAATTTTGGTTTATTTTAACTTCATGTAGTACAATAACTAAAACTGAAATAAAAGTGAATATTAGCTATGTAGACAAAAAAGTGGTGTAATGGAGTGTTTATATTTTCTTTTAATTTGCTTTTAAAGATTGATTGTATTGTTAAAGATTTATGAATTCAATTGATTGGCCATGTTTTTGGATGATTAAAATTGATTTAACCCATTAAAACTGAATTTGGGAAACACTGAATTTGGAAAAAATAAAACAGATTTCATAGGGCCAAACTGCTGTAAGTAATGTGTTTTTTTGTTAGTTTTGTTTATTATTTCTTTTTTTTTTTTTTTTTTGTCATTTGTGTCTTTGTTCGTCATTTAAATTTCTGAATGTTTACCTGAAGTGGCATTGTTTTAAATTAATTTGATGTTTATTAATTTCAGCAGTGCATGCTGAAACTGGTGAAGAGACACAATGTGATTGAGTTTCTGATGGAGATGTGAAGGTGTGTGAGTGTGTGTGTGAGTGTGTGTGTGAGTGTGAGTGTGTGAGTGAGTGTGAGTGTGTGTGTGAGTGAGTGTGAGTGAGTGTTTGTGCGTGTGTGACTGTGTGAGTGTATGAGTGTGTGAGCGTGTGAGAGTGTGTGTGTGAGTGTGTGTGTGAGTGTGAGTTTGTGTGAGTGTGTTTGTGAGAGTGTGTGAGTGCGAGTGTGTGTGTGCATGTGCGTGCGAGCGTGCGTGTGCATGTGTGCGTGTGTGTGTGTCAGTGTGAGTGTGTGTGTGTCAGTGTGTGTGTGTGTGTCTGTGTGTGTGTCTGTTTGTGTATCAGTGTGTGTGTGTGTGTGTGTGTGTGTGTGTGTGTGTGTGTGTGTGTGTGTGTGTGAGTGTGTGTGTGTGTGTGTGTGTGTGTGTGTGAGAGTGTGTGTGTGCGCGAGAGTGTGTGTGTGTGAGAGAGTGAGTGTGTGTGAGGGTGTGTGAGGGTGAGTGTATGTGTGAGTGAGTGTGTGTGTGTGTGAGGGTGAGTGTGTGCGGGTGTGTGCGAGTGCGTGCGTGTGTGTGTGTGTGTGTGTGTGTGTGTGTGTGAGTGTGTGTGTGTGTGTGTGTGTGAGTGTGTGTGCGAGTGTGTGTGTGAGTCCGTTTGTGTGTGTGTGTGTCAGTGTGTGCTGGTGTAACTGCAGAACTGTCAGCTGCACCATGGGAGGATTTCAGACTCTTTCAGAGAGGAGTGAATGAAGAGCGTCTGATGAACACATGCTGCTCTGTGCTTTGGGTTTGGATGCAGATCACATCAAAGATGCACATCTTATGTGTTTGTGATTGAGTCTCACCTGTGCTGGTTAACATTATTCAGTTAGGTTGACATGATTATCCATTATCATGCTGTTTTTGATGCAATGAACTGAAATAGAATAGCATTCAAAAGTTTGGATTCAGTTGTTTTTAAAAATAAGTCTCCTCTGCTCATCAAGGCTGCAATTAATTGATCAAAAATACAGTAAAAATAGTGAAATAATATTGATAATTTAAAAAAGCTAATTTCTAAGTGAATATCTGTTAAACTGTCATTTATTTCTTTTTGCGCTGCTCGTCTGTGAACAACGGCTCTGTGTAGTTAATGCTGCTCAATGTGAAAGCACGCACGTGATGGAGATTTACCGCTGATTACAGAACCGGCTTTCTGACAAGATGCGCGTTAAATATCGCATGCGATTTATCGTGCAGCCCTAATTATCAATGTTGAAAACAGTTGTGCTGCACAATATTTTTGTGGAAACCGTGATACATTTTATTTTTCAGGATTCACAGATGAACAGAAAGCTCATTAGAACAGCATTTATTTGAAATAGAAATCTTTTGTAACATTATACATGTCACTTTTGATCTATTTAATGCATCCTTGTTGAATAAATAAATAGTGGATTTATTGTTCATTTGAGCCTGAAAATGACTGGAGTTTCAGGGTTTTGACACTAAAAACAGAAACATTAGGATGGCAAATGATGAATATGTTATCTGTAGGTCAGCAGTTAATAACTGACGTTTAACATCATTTCGAAGCTCTTTCCATTAATTTTCATTTATTCATTTAGCAGATGCTTTTATCCAAAGTGACTCTCGGATAAACCTGATAATGCCATTTGTAATGTATAACTCTTCTCTAATATTAAATTAGAGAAGTATATAAAATATCAGATTCATCAGTGGTTTGATACTGCTGTATGTGCAGTATATGAATACAAGCTCATCATGTGTTCTAGACTGATGGATGTTGATGATCCAAACACATGATGCTCCTGTTCAGTTGATTCCTCCGATGATTATTTGTGTTATTTGTGCTGATTGAACAGTGTGTCTGAATGTGAGGATCCCTGGATCTCTCCGTCTAGCCAAGCGCTGGGTTAATCTGGGTTAACTCATCAGTGCAATAATAGTTGTATTGTAATGAGTATTTTTGTGTTGCCGTGGAGACAGATGGAATAATGATCATGTGAGCATCAGTAATGAACACATTAGTGACGTGTTGATTGTATTTGTTGTGATTTATTTATCAGAGCAGCTTCAGTTCAGGAGCTGATCGTCTTCTCAGACGTGTTTCTGATGTTTATGATGGTGTGTGTGTGTGAGAGAGAGTGTGTGTGTGTGTGTGTGTGCACAGTGCAGCAGCAGCAGCATCTGGAGGTTTGCCACTCTATTAAACGACTCAATTAAATGACTTGGAGCGAAAGTTTGAGTTTCTCTCTCTCTGTGTGTGTGTGTGTGTGTGTGTGTGTGAGAGAGAGAGAGAGAGTTTAACAGGAGATAATAAAAAACGACACAATGAGTTTTCCTCTTTTACCCAGAGGCTGAATCTCTGTACAAGAGTCTCTGTGTGTGTGTGTGTGTGTGTTCAACTAAATGGCTTTTATCCACTTATTTCACACATTCAACCGTATGGTAGTGAGTGTGAGATTGCAGTGGTGAGATCAGTGTCTGTGTTTTTTCCCAGTACTTCAGCTCTTTGTGTTTTATTATTTTTTATTATTATTAATATTAGAATTATTTATTATTTGTATTCATTATGTTTTGTTTTATTGGGTTTATTTTTAATTTTCTGTTGTATTTTAGACATATTTCTGTGTGTGTGTGATGTTTGATATCAGTTCTGGAAGCTGGTCTGATCTGCAGCTTTACTCTGTAATCATCATGTCACTCAGGGACGCTGTGAAGTGAACGAGAGACACTGAAACTGATCTGCAGATTCTCTCTCTCTCTCTCTCTCTCTCTCTCGCTCTCTCTCTCACTCGCTCTCTCACTCGCTCTCTGACTCTCTCTCTCTCGCTCTCTCTCTCTGTTACCGGGGAAACACCCAGGTGATACTCAGAAGGTTTTTGTGTCGTTGGTGAAATGATGGCAGATATTTAGGAAACATGCTAAGTTGACATACTAACAGCTTTGATTGGATAAGCTGTGTTTGAAGTTATTTTGAAATGCGGATAAACACACTCGAAACAGTATTAAGACACTATTCATCTGTATCACTGCATCACTATAGACTCAACGTGTGTGTGTGTGTTTATAGCAGAGCTCACTCATGAACAACACACATACTGTATGATGGTGTTATTTAGATTTAGAAAAACAAGTAATGTCAAATTCATGTGCTGTGCTGATTGACTGCTGTGTTCTTGTGCATATTTGATTCAGAGCTGCTCATAAATCAATGACAGCAGCCAGAGCATCAACAAGAGAAGAACACGTGAAGATCAGAATCAGAGAAGCTGAGCAAAACGTTTAGGACATGAAGAGTGTGAAAATATCCAGTGAGAATAAGAGAGAGAACAACTTCCTGATAGGTCAGGCGGTGTTTTGAGCATTCTAATTGGTCAGGCATGTCTTGATTGGTCAAGAGTGGAGTTTTAAGTGTTCTGATTGGTTGAGCAGCGTTCCAAGTTTTTTGCTTGGTCACGTGGAGTTTCAAGTGAACTGATTGGTTGAGTGTTTGATTGGTCAAGTGACATTCAAAGTGTTCTGAATGGTCGAGTGGTTGTCCGAGTGTTTTGATTGGTCGAATGGCATTCTGAGTGTTCTGATAGGCCAAGCGGTCGTCTAAGTGTTCTGATTGGTCGAATGGCATTCTGAGTGTTCTGATTGGCCAAGCGGTCATCTAAGTGTTCTGATTGGTTGAGCAGCGTTCTGAGTGTTTTGATATACAGACCAGCATCTCAATATTGAGTCGGTGTTTGTGTGGCTCTGCTGGTGTGTGCTTGTGTGTTTCAGACGACTGTCTGTCAGTCTGTGTATTTCTGATTAGCTTTGGCTTCTGAGTCTTTGTTGACTGTGTGGAACTGAACAGAATTACATTGTGTGAAATATCAGTGACCTGATATGAACTCCATGCTTATGGTACTTTTTTAAATGGAAGCTGGTTTACCTGCATGTGTAACCGTTGTGTGGAAGTCTGAAAATCAGTCATGTGATCACCTGCAGTCCAATCACAGCCGTGATAATGTGTGTGTGTGTGATATTTATATGAATGCATTGCACACATTTATCTAGTCCAGTGTTTTGTGTTATTTATGAATCATTTTCACCTTTGAGACGTCTGCAGAGGGAGGTGTTGTCAGATTCAGCTCACTTCAGGACACAATTACCAGGCAGCTATTTGCAGTGGGATTGTTTTTTAGCTGGTGGGATTAATTACAGGGTGAAACGAGAGAGAGAGAGTGTGTGTGTGTGTGTGTGTTTTGCCTCTTCTTGTGCTTAAATGGTTTAAAATGCTTGAATGTTTAAATTGGCAACACGTGCAAATGGTCAAATACGATCCGTTTCACGACTACAAGCGAGTGAACAACGCAAATCAAGGAAGGAATTTTATATCACTATTCAATATAGCTCATCGGGCGCTGATGCATTTTGGTAGCCCGACTGGAAGATACAACAGCCCTGGTTAGCGATTTTGCAAGCCCTGCATTAAAACAGATATATAGTAATGAGAATCATTGATGAGAATAATTTGAGTTGCAAAAAAACCCCAAAAGATGCATTTCAGTTATGATAATATTGAGTAAATGTGTTTGTCATAATGCAACAAGTCTTAATGTCCTAAAAAAGGCCTAATTTTCTTTATGCACAATATAATTAAAAACTCTTCCTCTTATTTTGGGCTGTAATGTAATGTGACATGTTCATTCATGTTAAACCTCCAGATCAGTGTGTGTGTGAGATGTTTGTCCGATCCTGTATTTCTGCACGTTCTCTTGCTCTGTTTCTCGTCTTGTGTCTCGTTCTTTACCTCCCCCTGTGTTTCTGTCTCTTTGTTAAACAAGAGTGTGTAGGTGTGTTTTACACATTATGCAACGTGAGGTGTGTGTGTGTGTGTGTGTGTGTGGATTATATAGAGCTCAATATAGACTGAGTTTATAGATCTTGAGATATTTCTCTGTGTGGATGTGTTGAGTCCCGTAATCACACTGAGCTTTCGCTGGTTTTCTGTAGTTCAGAGCAGAAGTAGTGACTCTTCAGCTGTTTGGAGTGATTCTGTGTCATTATTTTGTGTTGTGTGTCAGCCGGGCTGGGGTGTGTTTGTCTGGGTTGGAGCGGCTGTAGGGTTTTACCCCAGTAATGTGCAATTCAGACTGTCCCAGTTCTTCATAATGACCCTCATCAGTCGTGATCTAAACGCGTCTCACGCTCCTGTAGAGATCAGCAGACATACAGAGCTCGTAATACCACACCGCAACAGAAAATATCATATTCATACAGAAACACAAGTTTATAATGTGTCAAATCCTACACTAGACAAGCTCGTTATTCTTAAGAATGTTTTCTTGCATACATTCAGTGATTTACAGCAGCAAAGTGTGCTGAAATCATCATACGATGTGATACGTGAAAAAGAACAACCCAGTAACTTTATTTTGTAAGCCTTTCTCTGCAAGCTTGTGAAAAAACGAGCGCGTCAGATTTCACTCCCCTAGTGACATAGAAAGGGATCTCATTATAATATTACCGCCCCTTAATCTGTAAGTTTACACTAACTGCGCCATCATTTTGATTTTGCAAGCGACAACGGTGTACCAGCTCTAATGCCATGATGAAAGTTTGAGCGAAGCATGCTAACTGTTCTGTGTTTGGCTGCAGAGACGAGCACAGAACACTGTTTAGAGTCCCAGCCTCAGAGGAGACAAGAGAGCAGTGCATTTATTGATTTATTTACTGTATATTGCTGGTGCCACACCAATCTAATATAAACATGTGATTTATTTCCCAGCAGTTTACCTTCACAGACATAACCGACTGTTTTTGTAACTCGTGTGTTTTTAACGTAAATCTGTGTGTGAATGAGAACTTAGTTTAGTACCCACATGCTGTGACAGCCGCTTTCTGTGCGTGTGCTTCGGATGTGTGCACTCAGAAAACCAAAGTTTAAACTAATATGGTTTAAAACGCATGATTTCAGCACGATAAACATGATAATCAGAACCAAAACAGATGTTTTTAGCAGGTATGAACTGTAATGGTGCAGCTCTATTCTGGAAAAGGGGGCGGGGAGCAGAAGCTCATTTGCATTTAAAGAGACAAGCACGAAAAACAGCGTGTTTCTGCTTCCACTTAAAATAGGCATTTTCAAAATGATATAATAAATGATCTGTGGGGTATTTTGAGCTGAAACTTCAGACACATTCTGGGGACACCTGAGACTTATATTACATATTGTAAAAAGGGGCATAATATGTCTCCTTTAATGCAAATGAGCAGCAGTGGACTGCCAATAGGAGTGAGATGTGAGGTCATGTGACGTGTCTGTCAGTAAGCTGAAGCCGATGGTGGCACTGCTCTGTGTGATTGATCTCTGCACACATGCAGTGTTATGATGATGATGATGTGTAAGGAACAGTCAGATTGATTCATATATTGATTATCTTTCATCTCATATTATGATCATCTTGTTTTGTTGAATAAAAATGACATCTTATTTTAGTTCCCCATTTGTGGTGGTATTCCTCCAGTAACATTAATATATCAAGTGATATTTGGTCAATGCTTCACTCTTTTCCTAATTTAATTGCTAATTTTTGTAATTTTGAGTGATTTCCTCAATGCATTGGTATTTCAAAACCACCAGTGTTTTCTTTATTTATTTTTACTTTGTTTAACCACAGTGGCACAGTCTCTAAATACCCCATTAAACAATATTACAGCCATATAACCTGAGATTAATTTTGCCTCTTGACACAAAGACGGCTTCTGTGGCTAATCACTCACTTCACTCACTTATAAACCAGGTAAAATAAAAATAAGAACTTGTGGCTTTGCAATACCATTACATAGAGGTAATCACTCAAAAAAAGTTATACTGTATTAAAAAGAACTATATATATATA
>NW_015628683.1:28856-37841 GCF_001515625.1 Sinocyclocheilus rhinocerous | reverse complement strand
ATTAATACAATTAATATTCATTTGAATATTAAAATTGAATATATTAAATTATATAAATTCAATCAATATAACTTAATTAAAATGCTTAAAAAACATACAAATCAAGAAATCATACTTTATTCTTATAAACTATTGTTCCTGTGTTTCCCAATTTTGTTCATAAAAATAATTTGAAAATGTCTTTAGAATGACTGACCTAGAGCATCTGGCTTTAGGACGTCGATATAAGAATGCAGCATTATTTAGACTCATAGTGTTTGTGTGTCCTGTTTTACTGTGATCAGAGCTGTTCTACAACATTTCTGAGTTGGTCTGGGTTGAATCTCTAATAGAAAGTGTGTGAAGTGTTTGTGGCGTCAGTCCAGGTCATGTGATCAGACAGGAGGTGGTTTGTGTCCCAGTGTAGTGCTGCTGTTCTCTGAGCTGACAGCAGATTGATGAGTGTTTCTCGGGTCAATAGACGTGTGTTTTTAATATTCGTGAGAAGGAAGAGGGCCTTAAACTGGGTTTGTGTGTCCGTGTTTAACTGTACGAGTGTGAGGATTGATGGGATGCTGAACAGGTGCTTGTGCTCTGGATCTTCTGAGGATGTTTGAATCTGTGTCTCGGCATGTCTCTGTGTTTCTCGGCGTGTCTCAGTGTCTGATCATGTCTCACAGTGTATAAGTGTCTCAGTTTCTCAGTGTGTCTCAGCATGTTTGTGTGTCTCAGATTGTCTCAGAGTTTCTCAGTGTGTCTCTCAGTGTCTGAGTGTGTGTCTCAGTGTCTCAGAGCGTCACAATGTCTTATCATGTCTCAGTTTCTGAGTGTCTCTGAATGTCTCTGTGTGTCTCAGAGTGTCTCATCATGTCTCACAGTGTCTGAATGTCTCAGTTTCTCCACATCTCTCGGTGTGTCTCAGATTGTCTCAGTGTGTCTCACAGTGTCTGAGTGTCTCGGAATGTCTCTGTGTGTCTCATCATGTCTCAGTGTCTGAGTGTCTCAGTTTCTCAGAGTCTCTCGGCGTGTCTCAGATTGTCTCAGTGTGTCTCACAGTGTCTTGAGTGTCTGATTTTCTCAGTGTGTCTTGGAGTGTCTCAATGTTTCTCTGGGTGTCTCGGTGTGTCTCAAAGTGTCTCACAGTGTCTGAGTGTCTCAGTTTCTCAGCGTCTCTTGGCGTGTCTCAGATTGTCTCAGTGTGTCTCACAGTGTCTGAGAGTCTCAGTTTCTCAGAGTCTCTCGGCGTGTCTCAGATTGTCTCAATGTGTCTCACAGTGTCTGATTTTCTCAGTGTGTCTTGGAGTGTCTCAATGTTTCTCTGGGTGTCTCGGTGTGTCTCAAAGTGTCTCACAGTGTCTGAGTGTCTCAGTTTCTCAGCGTGTCTCAGATTGTCTAAGTGTGTCTCACAGTGTCTGAGTGTCTCAGAGTTTCACAGTGTGTCTCGGTGTGTCTCAGAGTATCTCACAGTGTCTGAGTGTCTCAGTTTCTCAGCGTGTCTCGGTGTGTCTCAGACTGTCTCAGTGTGTCTCACAGTGTCTGAGTGTCTCAGAGTTTCACAGTGTGTCTCGGTGTGTCTCAGAGTGTCTCACAGTGTCTGAGTGTCTCAGTTTCTCAGCGTGTCTCAGATTGTCTAAGTGTGTCTCACAGTGTCTGAGTGTCTCAGAGTTTCACAGTGTGTCTCGGTGTGTCTCAGAGTGTCTCACAGTGTCTGAGTGTCTCAGTTTCTCAGCGTGTCTCAGATTGTCTAAGTGTGTCTCACAGTGTCTGAGTGTCTCAGAGTTTCACAGTGTGTCTGTGTGTCTCAGATAGTCTCAGAGTGTCTCAGCATGTCTCACAGTGTCTGAGTGTCTGAGAGTTTCACAGTGTGTCTGAGTGTGTCTCAGAGTGTCTCAGAGTGTCTGAGTGTCTCAGCGTGTCTCAGATCGTCTCAGTGTGTCTCAAAGTGTCTGAGTGTCTCAGATTTTCTCAGCGTCTCTCAGTGTGTCTCAGATTGTCTTAGTGCATCTGAGAATGTCTCAGAGTGTCTCGTGTGGACTGGAGTGAGTCTCTGTTGTTCCTGCAGGAGCTCAGGTGACTCACCTGAGCCGTCTGGATGAGGAACAGATTACTGCTTCCCTCTCAGACAGGAAACACACACTGCTGATTTATAACCCACACTATTTTTACAAGCACTGCAGTGACTCCTCAACAGAACCCAAATGGCTCATTTTGTAGCATTTTGTAATGAGAGTGAAGCCTAAACAGTAATAATTCCGATTTATTTGACTTTTTACAATCAAAACCTTCTCAATCAAATGACACATTTGTGTATGTAAATGAGCTGTGCTCTGATTGGCTGTGCTCAGTTCTGTTGTATGTTACTGAGCTCATGGCTGTGATGTCATGAAGGTTTGTGAATGAATCCAGGTCTGCGTTTTGTTTAGGAAGAGCAAGACGGAGGTTTGTGTCTGTCAGGATGTTTATACAGCAGACCGATTTCAACTCCGCTCCGGCTGTAAACACACGTCACATTCTCAGCACACACACACACACACACACACACACACACACTTCATGGTTTTTATTTGATAAATTTAATTATTTTCATGCTGATTCTATGCAATTTAAATAAATACATTTTGATGATATGACTTAAAAGCAAGTAAATGAAAATTCTTAATAAACTATGCCATGATTCATTGCTTGAGTGTAACACTAATGTGAGGTGTTTTTCTTTTTTGTGGATTGTGTGTTTGTGTGTGTGTTTGCGCGCGCGTGTGTGTGTTTGTGTGTCATAATTTCTGAGGTCATTCCAGAAGGTGTTCATTAGGTAAATAAGGAAATGGGCGTATGCAAATGTCATTAGTTTGCATCCTACAATGTGGTACCTGTATGTCCTGCTGATTGGAGGAGAAACAAGAGGACACACACACACACACACATACACACACACACACACTCACACTCACACTCACACACACACACACATACACAGCGGTGAAGGGAAGATCAAATAGTTTTACTGACTCTCTCGTTCAATCTCATTCAGCTCATTCATCATTCCTGATCTTGATGCTACCGACGTCAAGGCCATGGGTTTGATTCCTTCAATGCAATGCAAGTCGCTTTGGATTAAAGCATCTGTGAAATACATTCATGTAGAATGCAAAATGAACAACTCTTTATTCAAGCCATTTGTTATATTTTAAATAGTCAAATTCTGCCCAAATAGCCATATTCTGATTTATGAAATGATTATAACGATTCATCAGTTTCTGTATGTGAAGACGGAAGTTCTCATCTGTTCTAGATTGATCTGAGTCTCGTGCTTGTGAATGTGAGACTGTTCTAGATCAGTGACACATGACCTTTGACCTCATCAACAGTAGACGTGTCTTTCTCCTCCTGTATGGAGCGTAGCGTGTTCTGTAGCTCAGGTCTCCTCACATCAGAGCGGCTGTAGTGTGTTTGTGTGTCCAGCAACTGAACAGGACAGCTGATCTCTGATAGCGGGTCATTAAACCGTTAGTAAAGTCACCAGAGCTGTGGCCTCATTAAAAATCCTCGTTTACTTCACACTGTGTGTGTGTGTGTGTGTATGTTTGGTCAGCAGATGGTGAGTGTCTGTGTCTATAAACACTTATTGCTCAGCGGATCAGGACTGCGTTGGCTCACGTTGGTTTTGGGAAATGCAACTCAGGAGAACTTGAGAAATGAGAAATGTTTGAGTTAATTTTAAGACCTCTGAGGTTTGGTATTGTGGCACATCTGAGCACAGTCTGAGACATTGTTGAGATCTCCTTTGAAAGTCTAGTGGAGACACTTTACTGGAGTCTTTTTCTCAGGAGAAACATCTGAGAAGCAGAAAACTAATTTGAGCATTAGTTTCTCCATCACGTGCGTGCTTTCACATTGAGCAGCATTAACTACACAGAGCCGTTGTTCACTGACGAGCTGCGCAAAAAATCGCACGCTGCTCAATGTGAAAGCACGCACGTGATGGAGATTTACCGCTGATTACAGAACCGGCTTTACTGATAAGATGCGCATTAAATATCGCATGCGATTTATCGTGCAGCCCTAATTTAATGTGTTTATTCATCTGAGACCGTTGACTCCACACAATGTAGGCTAGCTGATTTACTGTCTTTGTGTAGACATTTGGACACACACACACACACACACACACACACACACACACACACTCTCTCACACACACACACACACACACACACACACACACACTCTCTCACACACAAACACACACACACACACACACACTCTCTCACTCTCACACACACACACACACACACACACAGAAGGATGGATGGGAGATGGATTGAGATGGTGAACAGGTTAAAGAGATTGTGATGGAGAACATAACAGAATCATTACAGACATTAAACAGCTGATGTGAGTAAAATTATCTTTGTGAGTAAATACATTCACATTGTTCATGTGACAAAACACATTTAACTCCAATTAGATGTGTAACTGGTTAATAGCTGGTCAACACATGATTTTTAAATGGGACTGTAGTAATGATCATCTGATGTGACGTGACTGATTCCAAACATCTGTTGTGATGCGTGAGTCTCCTGATGCTTGTTTTATCTAGTTTTCCTCCTCCAGAATTTAATGTGCTGACAAACATGGAATATTAATGATATTAAATGGATAGGTCAGCTCAATCATTCTTTTGTCATTTACTCCCCCTCATGTCTTTCCAAACCTGTTCAAACACGAAGGGAGATATTTTGAAAAACTGTAAACAACAATATTGGACCCCATTAAATTTCATTGTATCAACAAAAAAGTCATTTTTATTTTTTTTAAATATCTCATATGGGCGAGCAAATAATGACAGATAAATCATTTTCGGATGAACTGTTCATTTAAACTGAGATGTGAAGTCTCAATTGCCTGCAACTTTTTTCACATTTCTGGCAGAATGCTGAGTTTAAATCTTGCATTTCTGATTTTCTTTCTCAAAATTGCAAGGTTATATCTCAATTTTGAGTTTACATCTAATTTGTGAGGAAAAAAGCAGAAAGAAATTGCTTTAAACCCTCAGTAAACACAGGTCAGACAATCACATGAACACAAGCATTAAAGACACATGAGAACAGATGAAGACAGATGAAGAGAGCCTCTGAGCTCTGATTCTGTGACCGATCGCGTGTGCTTCGCTACTGTAAGTTGGCTAAACACATAAATGTAAATGTTATGATGACCGCAGCATCAGATGATAACGAGCAGGACCGATGCAGTGCTTGAACATCACTGTGTGTTGATTTAATGTTTGTTCTCTATTCAGAGCAGCTCATTCTTTATGTGAGGCAACATGAGTATTTATAACCAACCCGTTTATTTAGCTTTTATGTGTGTAGGTCAGGAACAGCTCATTCCATAGACTCAAGAAAAAGTGCTTGAGAACTAGGTGTTCTTCTTTAAACTAGTTTAACTTGATTTCTCCAATAGGAACCTGTGTGATCATTAACTGTCTCTTTCATTGTAGGCGGGTCAAAAGCCATGACATCAGAGGAGGAGGGGCTTGCTGCAGTGGGGGCGGAGCCACACGTGGACCTGTGTGCCTCTCCTGGCTGGGATGGGCTTGTTGAAGAGGCGGGGCCTGCTGAGCAGGAGGAGGCGGGGCCGGCGGAGCAGGTGCAGGAAGTGGCTGATGATGTCAGCAGTGATTTAAGTGCTCTGGTCGTCCCGTACCCAGAACTAGTGCCCATCGTCTTCATCTGCCTCAAACAGACCACATGTCCTCGCAGCTGGTGCATCCGCATGGTGTCCAGCCCATATCCTTATCAACTGCATTAGGGTTTATTTTTATATTGTCTGTTTTCATTTAAGGTACAGTTTTAGTAATTTTGTTGTGTTTTTGTCATTTATATTAGTTTTTTGAAAATATCTATATAGTATTTATTTATTTATTTAGTAAAATAAATACATTTTTAATAAAAAAAATAAATCTCAGTTACCTGCAACTTTTCAGATTTGTGTCAGAATTCTGAGTTTAAATCTTGCATTTCTGAAAAATCTAAATTGTGAGATAAAGTAGCAATTATCCCTTTTAAAATCCCATGGCAGAAATGGGTTTGCATATATATATGAGAAATGTTACTTTAGGAGCTTGCTGAAATAAAATAAATGTTTTAATATTTTTTTTCTTTCAGTTTGCACTCATTCTGTTTCAAGTAACAAAAATGTTTTTAATGGCTTAAGTTAAGCATGTGTTAACCAGACAAGTTTTTGTGTGTGAACTTGACAAGTAATGGGATATTGAATTTTTGTTAATTACTTGTTTAATATTTCAGCAGCGTTGCACTGGTTAGCCCCGCCCACAGTCACATCTCATTGGTCTGAAATCCACTGCCTGCATATTAAGCATGTTTCCTCTAATTGGCTGTAATTGTGTGAAGATGAATAGCTGTAAGCGAGTCTCTTGGCGTCTGCTCAGGACACGTGTTGTTCTGCTGAACATCTTCTCTTTCCCAGGGTGACTTTCAGCACAACTGTGAATAATAATGGATCGTCATCTGTGATGAAAATATAATGACAAAATATAATGATAAATCAGCGGCCGTCTGCTTTAGTCTGTGTGTGTTTTCGCTCTGAGGTTGAGAATATAATTACAGTGTGTGAGATATTACAGCTGCATATTTTCCCTTTTAAAGCTTATCTTACTTGTAATGTCTGTTATTTCAGCTCAGATGTGACCGGGCAGAATCTGAAATGTCAATGTTTAGTCAACTATAGTCTTTCACAGCATTCAGTCTGCATATCATTTGTTTATTCTAGCCAGGATTTGCCCACTCAGACAGAAAGTGCCATATGATTGACATCTGAAGTGATGTGCCTGTTTGTATGTGATGCTCAGGTCATAAGACATAGAAAACCATAAAACACAGGCTTTGTGATGATTAGTGTCTCATGTATGTGTGTACAGTCAAAACTGAATATTTGTCACAGATTTGATGTGATGAAACTCAAACGGTGTCAGTCCAGTGACTAGATCTTCCTCAGAAGTGTTTTTGGAAATACTTCTAGACATGAACCCTATTCGGATGGTAGTTGTTTCTCGTGGGGACCTAAACTGTTTTCAGTGTTATTCTGTGATTTTATTGCTGTCCAAATCCAGAATGTCAGAATTTTCTCCCACCTCCAGCCTAAAATCCCCAGTCGAATTATACCTACTTGTGATCATTTAATTGCCATTTAAATCCACATTTACAAGAAGGGATCAATTCAAAATTCACATTTTTTTGCCTTCTGACAAGCACTGTATGGTAACTGTTGTGCTCACTGCAATTTGCATGCATTTTAAAGATGAACACTTTTATTACTGAAATGCGGGAAGTATTTACAAAAGCAATATTTCATTACCACTTTAGTTTAGAACAAAATAATCAGAATCAGAAAGAGCTATATTGTCAAGTGTGCTCACACACAAGGGATTTGTCTTGGTGTTAGGAGCTTCCGGTACAGAAAATACAAACAAAGTACAGACATACATAAAATGAGAGAATAGACCATAAATTATAAATAACAATAGTAATAAAAATATACAGAAAAAGGAAAAATGTCCATAGACAGAACTGTGAATGTGCATATGTGCTATTTAAAGGTTTAATGAGTTATTTACAGATGTGCAATACTGAGGTGTGTTATGTGTTGTTCAGGTGCGATATGGCCTGGGGGAAAAAAACTCTTCTTGTGTCTGGCTGTTTTGGTGCACAGCGCTCTGTAGCACCGGCCAGAGGGCAACAGTTCAAAGAGAGAGGGGGCTGGGTGTGAGGGGTCCAGAGTGATTTGCTTAGCCCTTTTCCTCACTCTGGACATGTAAAGTTCTTGGAGGCTGGGTAGAGGGGCACCAATAATCCTCTCAGCAGTCCTGACTGTCCGTTGTCGTCTTCTGATGTCTGTTTTGGTAGCTGATTATGGTGAGTGGGGAGAGTGCAGGGGGTTCCCCCTGAAGTCCACGATCATCTCCACAGTTTTGAGAGTGTTTAGCTCCAGGTTGTTAAGACTGCACCAGACAGCCAGCTCTTTAACCTCCTGTCTGTAAGCAGACTCGTCTCCGTCCTTGATGAGGCCGATGACTGTAGGAGCTTGACAGAGGGGTCCTTTGAAGTGCAGCCATTCGTGTAGAGGGAGAAGAGCAGTGGGGAGAGAACAGATCCCTGAGGGGCGCCAGTGCTTATTGTGAGAGTCCTGGATGTAAGTTTGCCCAGCCTCACCTGTCTGTCAGGAAGCTGGTGATCCACTGACAGATGGAGGTGGGCATGAAGAGCTGGGTCAGTTTGTCTGAGAGAAGGTCAGGCATGATGGTATTGGAGGCCGAACTGAAGTCCACAAATAAGATCCTTGCGTAATTCCCAGTTTTGTCAAGGTGTTGCTGGATATAATGCAGTCCCATGTTGACTGCGTTATCCACAGACCTGTTTGCTCTGTAGGCAAACTGGAGAGGATCCAGCAAGGGTCCAGTGATGTCATTCATGTAGGCCAGGACCAGTCTCTCAAGTGACTTCATGACCACAGACGTGAGAGCGACAGGTCTGTAGTCATTAAGTCCAGTGATTTTGGGCTTTTTGGGGACCGGAATGATGGTGGAGCGTTGGAAGCAGCAGGGAACTTCACTCAGTGCCAGTGATCTGTTGAAGATCTTTGTGAAGATGAGGGCCAGTTGGTCAGCACAGACTTTAAGGCCCCGTCCACTTGGAGACGCGTTTAGCTGTATACGCATACATTTTGTATCATATAGGCGTTTCGTCCACACGGATCCGCCGTTTTGGGAGAGTGAAACCGATATTTTTTGAAAACGGGTCCCATAGTGGATAAATCTGAAAACGCTGACCTTGTGTTTTCGTGTGGACAGCAAATCCGTATATTTTCTGAAACGATGACATCATCAGCCCACGTTTCGCCCCGAGTCAGACACCGCTGCGTCACGTAACAGCAACAAAAACATGAACAAACACTGAACGATTGTCTTTTTATTAACTAACATTAACACAG
>NW_015628683.1:11030-28719 GCF_001515625.1 Sinocyclocheilus rhinocerous | reverse complement strand
CTACGTCACGTAACGGCAACAAAAACATGAACAAACACTGAATGATTGTCTTTTTATTAACTAACATTGACACAGATTAATAAATGTATTGTTCCATGTTCGTTTGTATACCGCGCGCAAGGTTTATGCGCATAGTCCAAGTCTTCTTCTCCATTTTTAGTGTATCTCTGTGGCAGAATTGCAGCGCCACATACTGGTCTGGCATGTATACTACATCGTTTTGTGTCGGTTTTGTGGTTTCGTGTGGATGCATATATTTCTTAAGACGAGGGAAAAAAAAGGATCAGATAGGGAAAGCTCTAGCTCCGTGTGGACGCAGCCTAAGACAGGCAGGTGAAACACCATCTGGGCCTGAAGCTTTTCTAGACTTCTGCTTCCTGAAGACCCGGTTCCCTTTATTGCTGTGTAACAGTGATCCAATATATTACTGTCTCTGGCGCGACATGTAACGTGCTGTCTGTATAAATAGATAAAAATAAATAAGTAAAAAAGAGTGGGAAAGCATGTAAACATTTGAAATGGGTCATTATCATGGCGGCAGCAGCAGGTATGCAGTACAATTTTAAAATATTGTATACAATTATTTACATATAAATATAAACCAAACTGCTTTGTTTACCTTATGTAAATAAGAGGTTGCATAAACTTATATCTGCTAATTTCCACAGATTTAATGACATCCATTATTTTTACAGATAGAATGCAAGACAGAAACCATTTCAACTGTAGTGCTTCTATATTTCTATTTTTAAAACATGAGATTTAAGTAATCAAATAATAAATAGAATGTTATTTTCCTTTTATTAAATTAAGTATGACTACAATGCATTGCTCACATGGTCAGTTTGCTGTTTTTTTTCTATTTCAGAATTGTGGTGTTGCTAATTTGAAATGAAGCCTCATTTTTGCGGCTGGTTTTGGAGTCTCAGTCTTCCTCCGTTCATGCAGATGATCTGAGCTCAGCAGGAGTCTGATGTGACGTTGCAGAGCTGCTGTAGACCTGCATTGATCGTCTCCTGCTGTTCTTCAGACAGAGATCAATCAAACCAGATCAATGCAGAGTGAAACTTCACCTGATCACTGTGATTGACGTGTCTGATCTGCTGTCAGATTTTGAACGTGCTGGATGATCGTCCGCTGACGCCGCGGGTGTTTTCAAGGTCTGTGATTGTTCTCGTATCTAAAGACTGTCACTCGACCTCTTCGGTCTCAGTGTTTACGTGGAGTTATGACTTCATGCCCTCTCTCTCTCTCTCTCTCTCTCTCTGTGTGTCAGTGTCTCTCATCCTCAGCTGTTTTCTTCTCTTCTGTGCTCTCGTGTTTCTTCAGCTCTGGCAGAGAATAATGTCTCTAAATGTCAGGCGCCTTTTATTAAGATCAAAACGCCTCTGAAGGTGTTTGTCCGGCTGTCAGACGGTGTGTGTGTGTGTGTTTGTGAGATAGTCTGTATTTTCTGGAATCACATGCGTCAGGAATCACACTCAGGCGGATAGGTTAGTCTCCTCTGGACTAGTTTGTAAAGTGATGATAATAACAGACTGCAGTGGAGGATTTAATTCAGATAATGGCCTGACAGTGTCTGTGAATGGGAAAGGTATTCAAGTATTCAGCGGATCAGTGCATCTCTGTCTTTCATCTCTGTGTGTTTCTCTTGTGTTTCTTGAGGAGATTCAGAGTTGTCTCTGTCTCATACATGAACAAAAGAGCAGTGAAAAGCCGTCATTATCCACTGGATCATCAGCTCACTAAATCAGTGCTGGATGTCTGCTGTCAGTGAGACTGTGAGTCTGTGCTCACAGATTGAATTTCCAGTTGATGTTTACAGTAACCTAATAACCACTCAGAACCTGCTGTAACCATCTGGTAATCATTCAGATTACCCTAGAAACCATCTAGCAATGCCTAGCAGCCGCTCTATCACTGTGGCTGCAGGTCTTGCACATACACACACAATAATATTAATTTTGAATTGAATTTTGTGATCACATTGAGCGTTGAGATCTCAGTGGATCCAGACGAGCTCCTGAGACGCACATTAGCTCAGGAGAGAGATGTCTGTGAGTTTATACAAACCTGTGTTAGTGTGCGTGTGTGTGTGCATGTGAGTGTGTGTGTGTGTGTGTGTGTGTGTGTGTGTGTGTGTGAGTGTGAGTGTATGTGTGTGTGTGTGTGTGTGTGTGTGTCCACAGCTCGTCTCATCAGAGCTCCAGGGATTTTCTGGCTTTATCAGAGCAGAGGCAGAGAACGGCCTGATCTGCTGCGCTCTGGAACATCTACTTCAGACGATGCTCTGCTGGTTTGTGGAGTGTCAGACATGTCAAAAGTTTGGGGCGGGACTTTCTGTCTGACTGACCAATCACAGACAGGCGTGTGTGTGGAAACTGCTCTGCAAACAGTCCTTATTTTCTTAATTTCCTGTCCTTCATCTTCATGTTTGTGGCAGTGATCATCACGCTGTAGGTTTGTGGTTGCTTCTCCGTCTGTGTGGCTCATCCATCATTAACAGCCTCGTGTTCTCCTCGTCTCTGTTGATCCGCTTTATTTTCTTTTCCAATTTCTTTGTTCTATTTTTTCTCATTGCTTTCAATTATGAGCCACAGCAGCTGTTATTGCCATGGAGATTGAGAGACCTCACACACACACACACACACACAGCAGTGACTCAACTTAAATGAGTGTGTGTGTGTGTGTGTGTGTGTGTGTGTGAGGTTAGTTATTTGAAAATTTAATCTGAAGCTGTTAACAGTCAACAGTGTTTCTGATTTGCATTGTTACTCATATTCAGCTGTTACTCATCATCTCAGATATTCAACATCACATCATAGAAGCTGATTATTCTAGAAATATAATGTTCTGTGTTACAAAAGGACAAATTCAGAGAATATTTGCTTTTGTTTGTATGTTAACAGTGAACAGTGTTCATCACAGCGCCAAATATCTGGACTACAACATGTCCAGTTAACATTAATTAATTAATTAGTTAACATAAACTGACAATGAAAACTACTTCAAAATCATTTAATAATCTTAATGTTAATGTTTAATAACACATTATTAAAATCAAAAGTCGTAACTATATTATTTAATGGACCTGAGCTAACAAGTAACGAAGTTCAGTTGCATTTTTGTAACTAACATTAACATAACTTCTGTAACAAATGTAGCTATAATTTATCATTGTTAATATTGGTTAATGGATTAACAAATGTTATGAGACATTATTGTAAAACGTTACCTGTTGTCCTATATAATTATTTTGCACTTTAATCTGTTTGAAGCATTTGTTTACGTTGAACATTTAAGTACAATAAACCAATACACAAAAATGTATATAGTTCTTTTTGTTATAAAAAAGTTATTATACCTGTTATTGTATCCTGCACATACAACTGTCAATTTATATATTTTTATTCCTTATTTACTTTTTCTATTTTTTATTATCTGTGTTTTTTGTTCTGTCACTGTCATATTCCTTATTTACTTGTTCTATTTTTTATTATCTGTGTTTTTTGTTCTGTCACTGTCATTCTGTTACACTGTGGAAGCTTCTGTCACGAAAACAAATTCCTCGTATGTGTAAACATACCTGGCAATAAAGCTCATTCTGATTCTGATAACAACACTTTTTTGGAACTAAATATTAACTGTAAAAAGCTTCAGCAATTATCACAACATGAAAATTTGATACCGTCATATGTATATTATTCATGAGATCATACAATGCATTATTAGGTGCATTACAAGGCATATTGAATGCATTTAATTACACTAATAATGCATTAGATATATAAAGGCTTTAAGTGTTAAAGGCATGCTCATAGATTGTGTTCCACAGAACTGTAATAATTTGAAGAGAAATGTAAAAACAAGTTGCTGCTGCAGTTTAGTTTCAGTAAATGCTCTTTAAATGCAAAATGCATAAAGTGAATGCTCTTTATGGAGAAAAGGAAACTATATTCTCCATTTACGTTTATTCATTTAGTGAGTATTTTTGTTCAAAAAGACGAGGGACGAGTGAGACAGGAGTGTGATAGACTCGTCTGCTTGTGTTTGTGTTTGTGTAAGTCTGAGTTTTGGCCTTCAGGTCTCTCTCAAGCTGCTTAATTTGCCTTAAATAACAGTTATTTGTGAGTTTTCTCAGCATACCGTCAACACAGCTGCTATCAGAGGCGCACGTGGAGCCTGTTTGTGTTTGAATGCGAAAGATTAAGGGCCCGATTGATCCGTTTGACTGAGAGATCCGACATACAGCAGCACAAATCAAAGAGAAACGATTCACCTGCGCTGAATGAGAGAGATCTGAGCGACAGAATGAAAGCACCGCTGACAGATAACACCAGCACAACGCCACAAAGTATAATTAGCAATACAAATCCCTTTACTGGGACTATTTATAATGCAATTAACCCACAACACACACACACACACTTCTCTTTAGCGCTGTACATTCTGACACACTGTGAAGTAACAAGTGATCAAACAAGTGGAAATTGAAAAGAGAAACATCACAGTGTGCAGATGAAAACAGCATAATACCACACTGTTTAGTGAGTTTAACATCTGTCATGCTGGATGATCTGACAGATGTACTGTCACATAGATTCATACACTGTGTGTGAACCTGGATGACATACAACATGACAGACCTTAAAATCACAGCAGATGTCCATTATATGATCTGACTGATAAAAGTGAAGCCATTTTTACATAAAATTAGATTAAAAATTATTACATTTATTGTGGCCATTTCTATTCTACAGCACCTTCTGAACTCTGCCTCTTTATTTGATTTGATTTGAGTTGAGTATTTGTCAAAGCCATAATATTATGAAGTATTATTACAAAATATTTTTGTTGAAACTTGATACATTTTATTTTTCAGGATTGACAGATGGATACAAAATCTCAAAAGAACAGCATTTATTTCAAATAGAAATCTATTTTGACATTATAAATGTTTACAAAATATCTAAAGTCACTTTTGATCAATTTAATGCTTCCTTGAAGAACAAAAAGTATTATATATTTATTTTTCTTACTTTATATCTTACCCCAAACCTTTAAATGGTTGTGTACCTCAGTTTTTACTAAAATTAATTATTCCAAACTTTTGACTGGTAGTATATCACATTTGAAATGCTTTTTAAAAATAGTATAAAATAAAATATATGTAAAAATAGTAAATGCAGCTGATTATTATGAATGGGTGTTTTTGTCAGGATGGGGAAGCAGTGAGTTTGTGTGTTTATTATGTGCCTGAAAGAACACACAGATGATGAAACTCCAGTTAGTTTGAAGCGTTCAGTGCTGTGATGGGAGTTTCTCTCTGTCACACATTCATTTGATTTCATTTGCGTCTCTGTTCTTTCTGGTCTCTCTGAGGAGCGTCCGTCGCTCGCTCCGCTCCCGCTCTTTTTTTTCTGTTGCCACAGCAACAGGACGGTTCTGTCTTGAGGAATGCTGGCGGGATTCTGTTGCCGTCGGCAGCGGGAGAGAACAGCCTGTTTAACCGGAGAGCATCAGGGCTCCGCCGCAGCGGGAAACACTAGAAACAATACGATGATTCAAACCATTTGACTGATGCTGCAGAGAGGCCAGTCACCACAGAAAATAACCTCAGCCTCGTCCGTCACTGTGTTTACAATAATCGGCCTCACCAGGAACTTTTCCCCCATGAATTTTGTGATCAAAATGACTAATATAGGTACTTTATTTCTTCTGTTCTGTTGTTGTTGTTTCATTAATATTAATGACACAAACAGCAGTAATGCTTTAGGAAACTCTGTGGCAGAATATGGGCAGGGTTGCCAGGTCTTCAAAACAAAACCAGCCCAATTAGGTTAGGTTTTTCTCCGCGGTTTTCCCCTCTGTTGAAACAGCATTCCGGTGAGATCCCTTTAACCCTCAGACTTCAAAAACAACCTGAGGCAACAGTGTAAAAGTAGCCCAATTGGGAGGTAAACCGGCAGACTTGGCAACCCTGGTTATGTGAGACTGATTCACTGTTTCACACAGACTCACGAGCTATGTTTCCATCCACCTATTTTTATGCACATTTTGGGATATCGCATAAAAAACGCTGGATGGAAATGCCAAGATGCGCATAAATTCTAAAAATGTGCATAAAAAATGTATGCGCTCAACTAAGTTGCGCATACTACGATGGAAACACTTTTACCGAATAAATTCCTTAATGTGCATCAAAAAAGATGTGAATTTGCAATGGGACATCATAAAACTGGACCAACCAATGCACAAATCTCATTGCACAGCATCTGAAATGCTAGTTTTTCTTTGTGATGTTTAGCGCTATTGATATTAAATTAATCAGGAAGTGATCATTTTGTTCTCCTCAACTCACTGGGTGGAAATTCGTAATTAATTCGTAACTTTGGATGTCCTTATGAAAATAATGCATTCCAACTTTAATAAAATTAGGGATATTTGTAATTTAATTTTTGTGAGCCCTTTATTTTTGCAATTATTTCAGGGTGAATGTACAAATTATGCAGGATTGCAAAAAATTTGAGATTTTGCTGATTTTGAATTCAGCAATGACAGAATCATGAAAAACTGGACTGAGTCATGCATTGAATGCAGAACAGCAGTCCCGCCTCAGACTATCAGTTATAACATATTTTGATATGCAAAAATGTATATAGTGTCTTCTGCTCTCTATTTTTCATTCCTCGCTCCGTTATAAGCTCTGTACAGTGAGATGATTGCTGTTTTAGGTGGAGTTGCAGTGGTTTTCGTGTGTGTTGTAGTGTGTGTCGGAGCTGCTGAAGCTTGATTTGTTTCTCAGGAGTCTGCTGTGATTACTCACTTTCTCTTGATGTGTTTGCTGTGTGTCGTTCATCATATCGGCATGTCAGTGGCTCTAAATGACGCTGCTAAAGGTCAGCGTCTCGTCCCTCACTAGCGGTCAGCCGTAAGCATGATTGTGTTTGTGCAGCGGCATGTAAAGTTATTTTTCTCTAAACCCTGCTGCTCTACATTTACGTGTTTCACGGTTGGCTCTCGCAGCTCTCAGTGTTCCTTCTGTCTGTTGTTGTGAGTGATCATCTGCTAATGTTCTGCTGCTCCTCCTGCCATCAACTTCTAGACTCTCAATTAACTTGATTTAAAAACTCTGCTGTTGCCATGGAGATCAGAGAGTGTCGCCGTGGAAACAATAAGATAGTTTAGTTTCATTCAGCCACTGGGCTTCTCTGGATGTGTTTCAATGAGCCGTGACAGACAGACGATGCTTCATGTAAAAAAAAAAAAAACAGCGTGCCGATATACCGCCATATCTCACGTTTACTCGTGTGATATTGCATTTATACAACAGTTCAATGGCACGAGTGTGTAAATACATAAAAACACAACAACGGAGTGTTTTAAAAAGCCCTCTTTTGTGCAGAACTACTTCCTTCCGCCACGGACTCAAATCTAAAGATGACCGTTTAACAGCTGAGCCCAAGCCTCCGTTACTAATTCCAAAACGTCGCTTTAGAACTAGTAACAAAGGAAAGCTGAGTTGCTTCATTAAAAGCTTATTGTATCACTGTAGTAAAAGCAGTGTATTATGTAGTAGAGTATTATGAGAGAGAGAGATTGACTGAGCCTGCATCTGATACAGCATTCATTCTTCAGATCAAACTCATATTCACAATAAAACAGTTTGAATGTCCGATAGTCTCGTACTATCCTTTCATCTGTTAAGGGTGATTTCTGATGACAGCGCTGCTCAATGCATTTGTTGGCTGCGTGCAAGCTTTTTGAAAGAAAAAATAAGTTCCTTGTTAAAAACTGCGCTTTAGTATTTTTCAATTTAAAATTATTTCTGCTGACTCGTAAAAAAGTCTCTTGTCACCAGCTAATGGCGGAACAATGTAACTAAAATCACCATCACGAACACACACACACACACACACAGTTTCCTAATACCAAATATTAGTATTATTTATATAAAATATTATTTATTGAATAATAATATTTAATAAACATAACAACAGCCATCATACAAGTTGCTAGGCAATTCAGTCAAAAGTACAAAGGCAGCGCTCTGATATACAACATTGAAGTTACATAAACATGGTAAGATTTTGCCAAAACTATTTGCTCTGGAACAAATAATAGATTAATGAGATCAAAGACTGCTCATTAGATTTACCCAAAACGAAATATATCTCATGTTTAACCACAATTCCAGAATTTTTTTAAATTCCAGAAGATCTGGCTGAGGTGAGGCTTTATGCCCTGGAGCTCACATCTCCGAAAACATCAAAGCAAATTTTCAAATAGACATTGTTTATTAACAAACCGCATATTTGAAGTCTAGACAAGTACATTCTCATCTAAAAAGCTCTTAAAACTACATTCAGTGGCACAAAAACAGTATTATTCTTAAATTATAGTGGATTTGGGCGTCCGCTATGACGCTCGCTGTGAGAAATACGGCAAGCAGAGTGATTCAAACGGTGATGTGGTTGGAGTAGCTCTGTTATCACTCTGATATCGCACTCTTATCAGCCAATCAGATTCAAGGACCAGAGAGAACTGTTGTAAATATATATAGTTTATTCCTCCATGTGAATATAAAAATATAAACTATAACATGCACTAATGGTCTCTTTTGCTCACCAAGGCTGCATTTATTTGAAATAGTGAAAACAGCAAAACATTATTACAATGTAAAATAGCTGCTTTTTATGTGAATGTGTTAAACTGTAATATATTTCTGTGATGCGCAGCTGTATTTTCAGCATCATTACTCCAGTCTTCAGTGTCACATGATCTTCAGAAATCAGTATAATATGCTGATTTAAGAAACATTTCTGATTATTATCAATGTTGAACACAGTTGTGCTGCACAATATTTTTGTGGAAACCGTGATGCATTTTATTTTTCAGGATTCACAGATGAACAGAAAGTTCAAAAGAACAGCATTTATTTGAAATAGAAATCTTTTGTAACATTATAAATGTCTTTACTGTCACTTTTAAACAATTTAATGCATCCTTGATGAAAAGAAAAAATACCCACCCCAGACTTTTGAACATGAATGAACCTTAATCTGTTCATTTATATTATATATTATAACACCTTTTTCTGTCCACATTATTGAAGCTTTGATGAATTAACAAAGCCAACTATGACTTTTAATTATGAACATCTCTCAACACTTTTGATATTTTTATTGTTTTATTATTATATCCTGCTTACTGCTTAATCTTATGGGAAATCAGTATGTTTTTTGTTATTGATTAGAATTTTAAGTGACATACAGGTATTAAATAAAAGTTCAGGATCTCATTAGATCGGCAGCTAGTTTAGCTGTGTTATTGATGTGTGTGTCTGAGTGTGTGTGTGTGTCTGAGTGTGTGTGTGTGTGTGTGTGTGATATATAAATGCAGTTTGTCTCCGGATCTTCCTCAAATACTCAATTTTCCACTCCGGCTCAGTGAGGATTCTGGGAAAGGCCTTCATTATTGTGCCGGTTTCAGTCAGCACTCCTGAGCTTCTGCTGCAGCCGCTTTATAAATAAAGCCCGAGTCCTCTCTACTGACCCCAGATCAGCGTTGAGTGACACCAGAGCTGGATTCACCCTCATGACGGGACAGAAGCGCTGATGAAGGTTTCATACGCTCATAATGAGACTCATACAGACCAGCGCTTGTTCTGTTTAATGTGCTTTCATGGAGATCTCTCTCTCTGTGTGTGTGTCCTCGCGATTATCTGTTTATGGTTCAGCATTAGTGTAAGTGAGCATGTGAACGTCTGCTGGGAATCCTGAGTTCAGCACTCAGACTGAGAAACACTTTCAGAGTCACAGATGGAGATTCAAAGCGTTTAATGTCATGTGCAGTTAATGGAACTAGTAAATTATACTAAAGTCTTATCAATTATCAAAAAAATCACCATACTGACCATATCAACTTTAATTATAGTTTATTGAAGCAGCATGATGAATTCTTAGAGCATCTACTGCACAGAAGCATTTAGGTCAGTGTTTCTTCAATCCCTGGTCAGTATTGGTCTGTTTTGCTTCCATCAGACTAGTGGAAAAAAGCATCCAAAATACACGTTTAAGTGTTTTATTTTTATTCTTTTATTTATTGTTTTATCTGTTTGTGTGTGTAGATTTCAATTCCAATCCATATCTTTAAAGAGTTTTGTTTTCTTACACACCAAACTTTAGTTTTATTCCCCTCTATATTCTGAAGGCTTTTACTGAGGGATTTGGTACATATTCCCATTTATATATGCAGTATTTAACGTTTATTTCTAAAAACGTGGTGAAAATGTATTTGGTTTATGGAGTGATAAAACGAGAAATCCAGAATCCCCTCTGGAAAAACCTGCATGTCAACAAAGAAAAGCATGACTTTATCTAATGTTCAGATTCCTGCTTTGGAAGTGTATGCAAATGAGTGCATATTTCATTATATAATGCCTCATTTGCATACTTAAACATAACTTTTCAGAAAGCTTGTGAGACAAAACTCACCTCTAGCATCTGGCCTTAAGAGAAATAACTCCTCATTGTGGAATAATGACTGAATGAGTTGTGTGTTTGACCTGCTGCTGCTGGATGAATGAGGTGTTACTATGGTAACGGAGCAGCTCCACTGCCCACCTGTGCCTCACATTCACTGCAGATTACCTGACATTTGTTTGAACTCTTTAAACATTTGATATTATAAACATTAGTTTTTAAGAAAGTCATAATTTTCTCCCCCTCATGTGGTTCCTGTATGACTGACTCCTTTCTTCTGTGAAACCCTAAAGGAGTCGTTCAGCAGAATGTTCACGCTGCTCTTTTACAGCGCATGAGCTGATGCTGCTGAGCTCCAGGAATTAATTCAGTATCGACTCAGACTCTGTGTTTTACGCCTCGAAACTCTGTAAAGCTGCTTTGGAACAGTAAACATTCTGACGAGCGATAGACAAATAAACAAAGAAACGCAGATGAAGACGAATCCTCGGGAGCTGGCGCTCATCTGGTGACACACGTTCATACAAACACACACAAAACCCTCCGCATGGTGTTATAGAAAGACTATTTTGACTCCTTTAATAGATAAAATCACACCAGTTCACTTTATACATTCACTCCAAACTTTCAAATGGTAGTGTATGATTTATGTTTTTGAAAGAAGACTCTTCTGCTCACCAAGGCTCATTTATTTGATCAGAAATACAGTAAATGCAGTGAAAATGTGAAATATTATTTCTATGTAAAATAACTGTTTTCTAAGTGAATATCTGTTAAACTAATTTATTTCTGTGATGCGCAGCTGTATTTTCAGCATCATTACTCCAGTCTTCAGTGTCACATGATCTTCAGAAATCATTCTAATATGCTGATTTGCTGCTCAAGAAACATTTCTGATTATTATCAATGTTGAACACAGTTGTGCTGCACAATATTTTTGTGGAAACAGAGACATTTTAATTTTCAGGATTCAAAGATGAATAGAAAGTTCAAAAGAACAGCATTTATTTGAAATTGAAATATTTTCTATCATTATAAATGTCTTTACTGTCACTTTTGATCAATTTAATGTGTCCTTGATGAATACAATTTTGTGAACACTATTCGTTTAATGCATTAATTCTGTTGTAATAGAACATGAATTGATGGTGTATGCATGTCAATGGTTCAGACTGGTTCAGTTTCTCTCTCTATTGGTTCGTTATGAATGTGTTGGTTTATTGGCTGTGGTGATGTTTTCTGTTCGTCTGTGCTGTAATCACACAATCATTGCATCGAGCACTAGTAGAGTTCTCCTTAACCGGCTCACGTGGTTCGAGCGAGTCAGTATGATGGTGATCCTGCTGAACTGTGTGACGCTGGGGATGTACCAGCCCTGCGAGAACATCGACTGCTCCTCCAAACGCTGCCAGATCCTGCAGGTCAGTCTGAGGAACCAGTTTCATAGTTTCACATACTTGCCTGTTAATGAGTCCTTCGCTTCGTTAATCAGCTCTTTCTGATCTCGTGAGCTTTCAGCACGTTAACTAGCCCGTTAAGCATGCGCTTCATATCTAATATTCAGATGATTCCAGATCATCAGCGTCATCTAGAGACTCATCATCAGAGTTTCATGTTAATTAGCTGATCATTAGACTCTGTTGATGTCAGTTGATTTAATTGCATGGCTGATTTCTCTGTCTCTCAGGCCTTCGATGCATTCATCTACATCTTCTTTGCACTGGAGATGGTGGTGAAGATAGTGGCTCTGGGGATCTTCGGCCAGCGCTGTTATCTGGGAGACACCTGGAACAGACTGGACTTCTTCATCGTGATGGCCGGGTGAGAACACACACACAGACACATGCACACATACACTCACGCACATGCACACGCACACGCACACACAGACACATGCACACATACACTCACGCACATGCACACGCACACGCACACACAGACACATGCACACATACACTCACGCACATGCACACGCACACGCACACACAGACACATGCACACATACACTCACGCACATGCACACGCACACGCACACACAGACACATGCACACATACACTCACGCACATGCACACGCACACGCACACACAGACACATGCACACATACACTCACGCACATGCACACGCACACGCACACACAGACACATGCACACATACACTCACGCACATGCACACGCACACGCACACACAGACACATGCACACATACACTCACGCACACGCGCACACACACACACACACACACACACACTCACTCACTCACTCACAGAGAGCTTTCAGACGGTAACCGTTACACTCTTCAGTTCAGCGCTCAAACAAACCCATTACAGGAGTTTGATTCCTGAAGTGCTGAGCTGATGAAGCGTGATGTGTGTTAGTAACTCAATGCTCTCAGTTCAGATCAGCAGTGATTCAGGAGCTCTGGAGTTTCTCCATTCAGAATGAATTATGCTGTTAACACTGACAAACTGTGTAAAATCCATAAGGCTGTGCTATAATAATATAATTGTGACATTTAGTATAAAACACACACCATCATTCAATTTTTTTCAAAAGAAATTAATGCTTTTGTTCATCAAGGATGCATTAAATCGATCAAAAGTGACAGTAAAGACATTTACAATGTTACAAAAGATTACTATTTTAAATAAATGCGGTTCTTTTGAACTTTCTGTTCATCTGTGAATCCTGGAAAATAAAATGCATCACAGTTTCCACATAAATATTGTGCAGCTCAACTGTGTTCAACATTGATAATAATCAGAAATGTTTCTTGAGCAGCAAATCAGCATATTAGAATGATTTCTGAAGATCATGTGACACTGAAGACTGCAGTAATGATGCTGAAAATACAGCTGCGCATAACAGAAATAAATTACAGTGTAACAGATACTCACATAGAAAACAATTACTTTATTTTATAATATAATTACTGTTTTTTTCTGTATTTTTGATCAAATAAATGCAGCTTTGGTGAGCAGAAGGCACTTCTTTCAGAAACATAAAAAAAAAAATCTTACCAACCACAAACATTTGAATGTTATTTTATTTTGTGGTTTTACAGCATTAACATCACTCATTAAACCTACAGACAGCACACAGTTTGTTTTGATCTGCAGCGACTGAAATGCATCGATTCCACTGATGTATTTGGCATTGATTGTGTATGTGTGATCAGTTCATGTGTTCACTGAGTGTCAAACAGCAGACTATCTCACTCATTCATCTCGGTCTCTTCTGTTACGCTATGTGTTTTATTTGTGTCTAGTCTGTGTTCTGTATGATGGCAGATCTCCTGATCAGTGTGTAAATGCAGGACAGATGGAGATCTCTAACACGTGTGTGTGTGTGTGTGTGTGTGTGCGCGCGCATGTACAGTATGTAAATATGTTGAGCGTATGATCAGCTGTCAGAGATCTTCAGAGAAGCTGTGTGTGTGTTTGAGGAGCTTCAGAACAAACAGCGCTGAAGAATAAATGTATAAAACACCACCTGTACTGTGTTAGACTGTACACAGATGAGCTGTGTGTTTATATCGTGTGTGTGTGTGTGTGTGTTCAGGGTGGTGGAGTATTCTCTGGACCTGCAGAACATCAACCTGACGGCCATCCGGACGGTGAGAGTCCTGCGGCCGCTCAAAGCCATCAACAGAGTCCCCAGTGAGTCTGATCTCTGCTCATTTCTGCTGTGTGGAATCAAACCTGACTCTGTTTCTGATTGTGAGTGATTCATCAGTGCTGAATCATAACGGGTTCATGGACAGGAGACGCAAACACTCCTGAGGATCTGCTGAGAAACCATTAGCTGATGAGACACGATAGCTTTAACACCTACAGAGACGTTACTGAGGATGAACCTGATGAAAGCAGGAGAAAATGACATGAACAACCCAGACAAACAACACTCTTCCATTATAAGGGTCAGACAAAAAAACGAGGATATTCCATTCTGTAGTTTTTATCAGGGTTTCTGTGGGTCTTAAAAAGTATTAATCTGCATTTTCATAAATTAAGGCCTTAAACGCTCTTATATCAGAGCAGAAAGTCTTAAATTCATAAAGTCATGGCATTAAATGTCGCATGCAAAGCAAAAAATTAATATAATTCTCAGTATTTTTGTTTTTCAATATAAATATCAAAATATCCTTAAATCAAAATGTTTACTTGAAATGCAAATTAAAGACATGAAGTCTTCTTTTCTGAAAAATGTAACAAAAGTAAATGAATTTTTGCTTACAATAAGAACCAATATCTGTCAATGCAACAGTTTTTTTCTTTAAATGAAGTTGGTTTTTCTGGGCTTTTTGGCAGACATTTGTTCTTGTTTTAAAGGGGTCATCGGATGCGAAATGCACTTTTACATGTTGTTTGAACATAAATGTGTGTTGGCAGTGTGTGTACACAATCACCCTATAATGATAAAAATCCACCCAGTGCTTTTTTTAATCTCCTAAAATCATTACCCCTTTCTCAAATCAAGCCGTTCTCCGATTCCTGCCAGTGTGATGTCACACAGACCCAGGCCCCTCCCACGATTGATGACTGACACTGGCGTCTTACCTTAGCTCCGCCCTGAGTGAGCTGTCATCAGTCCGCCATTGTTTCACCGCCGGAGCAGATGTAGACAAGAATGACTCCTAAGCGGTTGAGGTGTTTTGTGGATGTAATAAATAATGAACAGCAGTCGTCATTTACTCCCGACATCTGAGCCGCTGAAGACGCACGCAGTGGATTATGTTTGTTTTTGAAGGGAATTCGCCCCCGATCTACATAAATGCGTCTATCTTCGCGCGAATCATTCGTGATCCAGCTTCACCTACAGAAGAAGTGAGTATAAGGTTTTTTATGAATCTTTGCAAATCGCCTTTCCCAATAATGTGGTAGTTAGCAAGTTCAGAGACGATTGTGGCTAAAGTTTACAGTCTCAGAGAACGGCTCGTCACCCCATGGAAGAGAGGGGTGGGGTGAGCAGAGCTCATTAACATTTAAAGGAAAATGCAACAAATCTGCATGCTCTGAAAAGAGCTGTTTTTGACAGGGTAAAAAAGTTGTTTTTTACACTACCATTGAGAAATTTTAACCAGTCAAAATGAGCTCTGTTCAGAGCACGCAGTTTTTGTAGCATTTTCCTTTAAATGTTAATGAGCTCTGCTGACCCCGCCCCTCTCTTCCGAGCTGCTCTCAGAGAGACTGTTTACTTTATTCGTCGTGAAACTGGCTAATTAGCACATTATTAGGAAAGGCGATTTGCAAAGATTCATTAAAAAAACCTTACAGTTTTTATTTATGTAGTACTAATCCTATAATGATAAAAATCCACCCAGTGTTTTTTTTTAATCTCCTAAAATCATTACCCCTTTCTCAAATCAAGCCGTTCTCCGATTCCTGCCAGTGTGATGTCACACAGACCCAGGCCCCTCCCACGATTGATGACTGACACTGGCGTCTTACCTTAGCTCCGCCCTGAGTGAGCTGTCATCAGTCCGCCATTGTTTCACCGCCGGAGCAGATGTAAACAAGAATGACTCCTAAGCGGTTGAGGTGTTTTGTTGTTGGATGTAATAATGAACAGCAGTCGTCATTTACTCCCGACATCTGAGCTGCTCAAGACCCAGTGGATTATGTTTGTTTCTGAAGGGAATGCGTCCCCGATCTACCTAAATGCATTTGTGTTCACGCGAATCATTCGTGATCCAGCTTCACCTACAGAAGAAGTGAGTATAAGGTTTTTTATGAATCTTTGCAAATCGCCTTTCCCAATAATGTGGTAGTTAGCAAGTTCAGAGACGATTGTGGCTAAAGTTTACAGTCTCAGAGAACGGCTCGTCACCCCATGGAAGAGAGGGGTGGGGTGAGCAGAGCTCATTAACATTTAAAGGGACATGCACCCAAACGAGTTGTTGTGAACAGAGCTGTTTTTGACAGGGTAAATAGGGTTTTGTTTTACACCACCATTGAGAAATTTTAACCAAAGTATGTCATAGACTTTTCATTAAGACCCTAGGTAGGGGTATTCAATTAAAGTTCCAAGAGGTCCGGTCTCTATATTTGATGAACAACACAGAAAGGGAACGAATGAATGCATTAAACGAAGTGCATTTTTTTCAGGTCCCCACTGTATATATGTGTGACCCTGGACCACAAAACCAGTCTTAAGTCGCTTGGATATATTTTTAGCAATAGCCAAAAAAAACATTGTAGGGGTCAAAATTATCAATTTTTATCGTAAAGATCATGTTCCATGAATATATTTTGTAAATTTCCTACCATAAATGTATCAAAACTTAATTTTTGATTAGTAATATGCATTGCTAAAAACTTCATTTGGACAACTTTAAAGGCGATTTTCTCAATATGTAGATTTTTTTGCACCCTCAGATTCCAGATTTTCAAATATTTGTATCTCGGCCAAATATTGTCCTGTCCTAACAAACCAGACATCAATAGAAAGCTTGTTTATTCAGCTTCCATATGATGTATAAATCTCAATTTCAAAAAATTTGCCCTTATGACTGGTTTTGTGGTTCAGGGTCTCATATATGAATAGTTACACATTTCCGTCTGGGCACCAGTAATGCTTTGTAAAATAAAAAATAAAAATCTTAACAAATAATATACATAAAAATATATATCTATAGAAAAATATATATTGGGTCCTTAGAGCCAAAGGCCAGTGGCTTCTGAAAATGTTTATATTTAAAAAATAAATAAATAAATCATCAGTTGACCTCAATTAGATATCAATATTAAAAGATAAGATCAGATGTTTTGTGAAGCTATTATTCTTTTTTACATTTAGATATGTAAGGCAGAAGGGGTTCAGAGTTTTCCTCTTGAAGTCTGGACCATTTTTATATTTTGCTTAAACAAAAAAATGCTCTCATCATGAGCAGAAAACAAACTAGTAATTTTCAATTTTATGTTGTCTTTTCTTGCTATCTACAAATAGTTTTTCCTATTTTAACAATTATATGTTTATTTTAAAATGCTCTTAACATACTAATTAACAGTTTCTTCCCTCATGCAATCTACCTCATGAACACTTATGCCGAGTTCACACTCCACGATTTTAGCCCGATTTTTCATTCGCCGTCAGGTTTTGCCAAATCGCCGACAAATGCCCGACATCGGAGGCAAATCGGTGCTCGTTCACGCGAGTGACAATCATGCAGTGTGAATTATCAAAGACGCGATCTGAGGGAATCACCGA
>NW_015628683.1:10064-10760 GCF_001515625.1 Sinocyclocheilus rhinocerous | reverse complement strand
GCATGCTAAATATCTGGAGCTGTCGGCGATTCACAGTCAGGCTGTGTGCAATGTGTTCTGACTGAAAACTACATCGGCGATGACCTACAGCCAATGAGAGACCAAGATACAGGGCAGAGGGAAGTTCGTGGAGGAGTTATAGACCAGAATATCAGTATTTTAATATATATATATGAACAATTATATCATACAGAAACAAGCACAAACATTTGCTTGACCAGCCACAACATATCAGCATAAGTTACTGCAAAATTATTTACCTCCAACTCTCTTTGCAGAACACCCAATCCCTGTTCCCTGCATCTCCCTCCTGCATAATCTGTTTTTCTTTTTCTCCTTGTAGCTGGAAATCTGCTCACAGACTATTTGCGGGCTGTATATATATTTAAAATAATTCCAGTCTCGCTCGAGAACGAGTCTGACGCATGCGGGTTCTCGCGTTATTTCCTTATCACTTCTTGCGTGTGTTTTTTTGTGAAACATAGTTTGCGGACCAGACAGAGCTGTCGGCGATTCTTCCTATTGTGAAGTCATGCAATGTGAAACCCCCTGTCGCCGATCCATCGTGCAATGTGAACACAGCAGCAACTGAATGCTACCCCAGATAGTCACGCAGTGTGAAAACAACAGCGATCCGACGAGTTTGAAAATCGTGCAGTGTGAACTCGGCACGATTTTCAAACTCGTCGGATCGCC
>NW_015628683.1:0-410 GCF_001515625.1 Sinocyclocheilus rhinocerous | reverse complement strand
CTTTAGACTCTTTAGACTTTGAAGTTCGGCAGTCGCGGAGTTTCAACTGAAGTGTTCGAGTTTTGGAGTGATGTTACGGCTGTTACGGCATGGGAGCGCTTTGTCGCGCGGTCACCAAGGCGAAAAGCCAATTCTTTGTCAACTTATTCTACTAACCCTAAACCTACCCTAACAGTTTACTCTGAGTTAGTAGACATGTAGTTGCAAATTAATGAGAATTAGTTGACATGTAGTTGACACGTCGTTACAAAGTTACTTATAGTTAATAGAACGTCTAAAGTGGACTATCGAAATAAAGTGTAACCCAAAGGTCTAGAGAGAGCGAGCGAGCGAGCTTTGTGCATTGGATTTTTAAGCAAGCCCGATTTTGGTCCGCCCCACAGCGCGATCTTCCAATCGACTTGTTGCAA
>NW_015628682.1:401-514 GCF_001515625.1 Sinocyclocheilus rhinocerous | reverse complement strand
GTACAATGAATGTTAGGTGTGCATCAGGGAGCGTCATCAGTGGAGTAACGAGATACGGTGATGATGATGTAAGTGACGTTGTAGTTTAATGTTTTGTTAGTCTAGCCCACGAG
>NW_015628682.1:0-137 GCF_001515625.1 Sinocyclocheilus rhinocerous | reverse complement strand
AACACGTCACAAATTTGTGGAGGTTTATTCCTTTTCACTGCGTCTCATATGTTTTTAAAGGCAATCTGTGTGATGGCCGATTTGGCTCTTTGGATTAAAGGGGTCATATGATGCTTTTTAAAAGATCATTATTTTGT
>NW_015628681.1:0-3986 GCF_001515625.1 Sinocyclocheilus rhinocerous | reverse complement strand
CCCTGCACATGCAAATCTTTTTGACGTCATTCTACCTTCATACTAAAGTCACAAAAAAGGTTTGCAATGATTGTTACTATTGTTGAGATGCATGCGCTGATTCTTGATCTGTGTGCGAGTCAAAAAGACAGCTCAAAACATTTCCAATATAACGAAAGATAAAAATCTCAATATAAGAATTTCATTCCACTACAAGTTGACTGAGTCATTGTCAATACATAATCAAAATAATTTGATCAGAGCTTCTTTCATAACCATTGCGATAACAAGCGTGTTTCTGAAACACACAGTTACAGCAAAAACTGATGTTTAATAGTCAAGGATCAAGAGCCCAACTAAAGCAAATGCTTATCTCCACAATGGTGACTTTAAACTTGATTATTTTTTAACATCTAAACCTCAGTTAATTCTCAGTAAGAAGTTTAGTATGAAAGAAATAAAGTCAGACTGGATTGTAATAAGTGTATGAGAGAGAGATCTGTTAGTGTTTAATGTTTGTTGCTAGCTGTCATGTGATTTTTTTTTATTTTATTTTTTTTACAGTGGTTACCATTGTGCTGAAGAGTAGCGCTGTCAATTGTGATTTTCACTTTGCTGCAACTTAAAATATTTAATAACTTCAAATCATAATTTCTAATTGAACCAAGATTCACAAATCAGCATGAGCAGGTGTGTTTGTTTTGAGTTTTATTGGAAGTTGTATGTTGGGTAAACATAATGGATTTAAGTGGAAATAACATCCTTTTGTTTTTATGTTACATAATTTTGATTGAATTAGGTTGTGACAACAAAACTAGAGTTGTATGTAGTATCAGATAGAAATATCTCCTTAAAGCAACAACTGCACAGGTTCATTTTTTGCAGTGCATCTCTTTAAATGTAATCTAAACATTCAAAGTTAATATCCTACTTTTCGTACGATTTCTAGACATTTTTCATGTCGAAGTTTTAGCATATTAGCATATACTTGAGTTCTCACAACTTATTTTGTCAAGGTTTTTATTTATTCATTTATTTTTATGGTGCAAGTCAGAGTAAATTGTGATGCGAACATAGTCTCATGAACATGCAGCCTTGTACAGAGGACCAACGGCCAAGGTCACGATTTTTCGTTCTATGCGTTAGACTGCAGCCTGCGACTAGGCTTATCCCACGTTTTTAAATTAACCTTCACTGTAAATTTTCTAATGATTTTTAAGAATGCTATAATGTTATATTATAATGTTGTTGTTTTATTTTGTTATTTGATCTCATCTTCATATTTTCCCTTTGCACCACCTGGCGGTAGTTTTGTGAACAACTTCAACGCGCGATTGACTTGCAGTTAATGCCGTGGCCCTGCAGCGGCAGTACACGCGGTGGTAATCTGCATTTTGGTTGTCCACCTACTGTATGTATGTGTATATATATGTTTACTAATGAAAGTTACCGTGCGGTGTTGTCGTTGTTGTGTGCAATAATGTGTGTGCGTGTGTCTATGAAAGCAGCGTAGCCTACTGCATATAGTTTTAGTTTAGCTATAAACCCGAGTCCGACCCAAACCCGAAGTTATTCATTAAACATTAACCTGAATCCGACCTGAAACCCGAAAGTATTTCGGGACCCGTCTGGCTCGGGTCGGGTAGCAGACCTCTACACAGCAAAAAGCCCAGTGTTAAATTAACTCTCCTGGGAGTTTATTTGAGTCCACACTCAAAAGTGTTAAAATTAACACTGAAGCGGTGTTGAAGTTAATGAGATAATTAGGTGATTAATTAAGTGATGATTGACCATTACTGAAGACACCTGATGTTAACAACCAGAATCACCAAAAGAGAAAATCTAAATGTTTAAGTCACCACTATAGTGGTCAGTGTTTGCATTAGTTGGGCTCTTGACACTTAAAAGTTTAACATTAGATTTTGTTTGGTTACTGTAGCTGAGTTATAGCTAAACTAAAGGAAAAGTGATCATGTGGCGTTAATTATGATATGACACAATCATGTTGTGATCTGAGTAACTGAGTTAGGTTTTCGTTTTTGATTACGTCAACCCTGTGAACAAAATAAGATCTGATAATGTTGGTATAATCAGACAAGTATTTTTACAACATATTTTGATCAAAAACTTCAAAAAAAAAAGGAGAGGTCTTTCATTTAGACACAGACATCAATAATCAGCATGAGAATCACAACAATGGTGACCATCAAAAAAGCATATTGTAGCCAATCAAAACTCATCCATGGCTCCCATCATGCATTGCGGCATGAATAAATTATGAGCTGAATTGTCTTTGTAATTCCTTTTATTCTTAGTATTTTCTTTTATTTTTGCTGTTTTTATGTGACTGTTTAGTAGCTTGTTTGTGATGTTCAGAGTAGATCTGTTTATATGAATATGCAGTTTGTCACCGTTGTTGAGATTCATACGCTGGTTCTTGATGTCTGTGTGTGCCTAAAGGAAAGAAGTTTGATCAGAACAGCTTGTAAGAAATCTATCTAAAATTTAAAAAATGCAAGATATTTTGCTGTGGAACCACAACGCTGTTATAATCAATAAAATAAATAAAACTCAGAGATTAGATTCTAAATGAATTCAGAGATTCAGATTAATTAATGATTATGTTAAAATATAATTATCACCAATTATGATGACTTGTGTGCTTGGCTTGGCTGGCTGTTATAATTCAGTTAGAGCAGCCAAACACAACGTAATATTAACAAATCAAGGGTCAAGAGCCCAACTAACCCAACCTAAACACTGACCACTATAATGGTGACTTAAAAAATTATTTTCTCCTTTGGCGATTCTGCTTGTTAACATCAGGTGTCTTCAATAATGGTCAATCATCACTCAGTGAATCTCTTGATTACCTCATTAACTTTAACACTGCTTCAGTGTTAATTTTAACACTTTTGAGTGTGGACTCAAATAAACTCCCGGGAGAGTCAATTTAACACTGGGCTTTTTGCTGTGTATGTGGCTGTTCCTGGGGTCGAAGCAGAGGAGGGGGTTCTAGAAAATGGGCCCTGTCAAACCATTGAACAACTTAAACAGTTTGACAAAACATTAGATACTCAAGAGAACAGGACAAAGATGGCAATAAATAAATAAATTAGTGCTGGGCAATGATTACCATTTTTAATCGTGATTAATCGCATTATGCACAACATTCAATAATGAATTCAAAAGCTGTGTATTGTGCACTTTTTTCATTTAAAAGTACTGCTATATGAACAAAAGTGCAATAACATTTGGTTTGCAAACACTTCAAACAAATAAAGCTTTTTTTTACAGTAGTATTGCTTTTACATAGTAGCAGTTAAAACATTTCTTGTAAATCTCAACTTATAACATTAATGTAATCAATTTAAATATAAAACCAAAGCCATTTGTCACTGCCAGGGCATTAACGTTTTTATAGAAAATATTTTATAGTTTGTCATTCTCAAGCACAGAAATTCAGATATTGGCGTGTGCTCTTTTAAATGGTAATGATATTAATTAGGGGGCGTTTACAAGGCGGAGCTCTGACACCAGTCAGCTGCGCACAATTCAAGATCATGTGTGATTTATAAACGTCTGGAAGAGAGGCGTACGCACGTTCGTTTTCTCTGAATCGCACTTACGCACTTTTGAGAAATGATCTTAGAACAAATTTAGGATGGTTTTTACGCAACATTTTATAAATGAGGCCCCTGGGGTGTATTCCAGAAAGGAGGTTCAACAAACTTTGAGTTAAAACTTTAACTCTGAGTTGACTTACCCTGAGATTGGAAACTCTGGGTTTTCGGGTTTCTGAACAGCTGAACAGAGTTAGTTCAATCCACTCTGTGTATGTTGACTGAGTTTAGCGCGTGCACCATGACTATGAAAAGCCAAGATCAATGGAGCTCCGAAATTACGATTCACCATGACAACAGCTCCCGCCAAAAAGACTTCAATTCTTTTCAAAAGAATTCAATTCAATTCTCAATTAACTTTAATTCTAAATCAATGTTATCAGA
>NW_015628680.1:718613-718844 GCF_001515625.1 Sinocyclocheilus rhinocerous | reverse complement strand
TGTCAGTGTTTCTGTCTGTTTGCAGGTTCTCCTTCGCCACAGATATCGCTCGTGGGATGTCGTACCTGCATCAGTTTAAGATCTGCCACGGACGACTGAAATCAGCCAACTGTGTGATCGACGACCGCTGGGTGTGTAAGATCACAGGTACGTCACACACACACACACACAGACACAGTCACGCTCACACACTCACACACACACACACACACACACACACACACACACACA
>NW_015628680.1:716801-718207 GCF_001515625.1 Sinocyclocheilus rhinocerous | reverse complement strand
CGCACACACACACACACACACACACACACACACACACACTCACACACACACACACACACACACACCTCTGTGCTGAGTAATGCAGGAGCGTCACACCTGTGGTTTCGTTCAGATTACTGTCTGTGGATGTATCGGCGCGAGGACTGCGCAGAACCTCTCACCACGTACCAGCAGAGTCTGAAGGAGGTTTACACGCCGCCCGAGGCCCAGAGCGGCAGCCAGGAGCCCACGCTGACCGGAGACGTGTTCAGGTGAACAAACACACCCACGAACACACCTGACCGCCACAACATCCCACACTTATCACTGTGCTTCATTTGCAGCTATTCAATCATCTTACTGGAGATCGCCACCCGGAATGATCCAGTGCCGGTAAGCTTGTGTGTAGGCTAAAAAAAAACATTTTTATTAATTTATTTTTTAAAGTATGTCTGTATAGTTTTTATTCATTTTTATTTGTTTTTTTAGCTGAAATAAAATAAGTTCAAGTTTTTTATATTTTATTTTATTTCAGTTCATGTCTAAACATGGATATGGCCTATCGTGATAATCATTATTGCTAGTAAATTTCACAAATAATTACGAAATAACGGCAAGAATTAAATTATATTGAATTAAACGTGAAAAACTAAAAGACTGAAATGATATTTTATTGTACATTTTACTCCAATAATCTTTGTTTTATCTACAATTTGGAAAAATCATTTTTTACAGTTTGCACCGGGGGAAAAAATTACAAAGAGACAGCAAGTAACACACTGAATTAAACATAGAAAGACTGAAATAGTATTTTCTTGTAAAACGTACTCCAGTAATTTTAGAAATCTGTTTTAATTGCAACTTAGAAAATCATTTTTTACAGTTTACAAAATGAAGGCTTGTAGGTTTAATCAATTAATTGTAGGTTTATATTATATTATATTATATTATATTATATGGGCTCCAATGTGAATGTAAAGTTGAACAAAAAGAGAAATATTTTAGATTTTTTAAATATTATTATTTTCACAGTGTTAAAAAAATCACATAGGCCTATTTAATTATGTTTCCAATTAAATATAAAAAATCTATAATGTATTTGGATTGCATGAGCAAAATAGACAATTAAATCATTAATCACAATAGTTTGTATGATAAGTAATCGTCAGCACGAAAGTCATGATTCTGACAGGCCTAGTCGGTGTTATTTTAGAATAGAGATGCAATTATAGTTTTTATTAGTATTTTAAATTAGATTTGTTAGATTATATTTTCTGTTTTAACTTTTATTTTAGTTGAGCAAACTTTGTTTTAGTAATTTTGTTGTGTGTTTTTGTCATTTTTATTGTTATTATTTTAAATATATTATATAATTTTTTTTATTTTTTTATTTTATTTATTTATTATAATTTTTTTTGTTAAACCAA
>NW_015628680.1:714967-716791 GCF_001515625.1 Sinocyclocheilus rhinocerous | reverse complement strand
AATTTTTTTTGTTAAACCAAATAAGAATGCTGCCTTGGCAACTATCTGAAATAACTTAGTTTATGTTTTTTATATTTTATATCATATTTCAGTTAATGTCTCTTTTATTTCGAGTAACAGTAATGTGTTTTTTCCGTCCGTGTGTGAGGCTGAGGACAGCTCTCTGGAGTGCGGCTGGTGTCCTCCGCTGCCGGAGCTGATTTCAGGGAAAGCCGACAGCACCTGCCCCTGTCCTGCTGAATACGCTGAGGTCTGTCAACCGCTCATGAAAACATTCAGAACAAATCACACATTGTATTTTACTTGGTTAAAATGAAGCCTGTTTTTAAGACCAGTTATGACTGTTTGCATTCGTTCCTGTTTACACCCCTCGGCTCTCAATGCATCGTGTTTCCTTCTTGAGCATCAGTGAATGTTTGCAGCTTTTGTAATAGTTGTGTTTGAGTCCTTCAGTCGTCCTCAGTATGAAAAGATGGATCTCAGAATCATACAGTCACCACTTAAAGAGTTCAAATATGCAGAAGAAGAAACAACAAGCATCAACGGCACACCTGATCTCATGAAAATAATCTTTGCATGTGTTGTGGATTCAGCCGTATGAACGTCTCTCCTCCTGTTTGTCATCCTCTCGTCCTGTCAGCTGATTCGCCGATGCCGTGCTCATAACCCCGCCCACCGGCCCACCTTTGAGCAGATCCGCAAGTTTGTCAACAGAATCAACCCGCACAAAGTCAGTCCTGTAGACATGATGATGGAGCTGGTCAGTCCAACACACACACACACACACACACAGAGAGAGAGAAACACTTATATACACACACACTCTCACACACACACACACACACACACACACACATAGAGAAACACTTATATACACACACACACAGAGAAACACTTATATACACACATACACTCACACACAGACAGAGAAACACTTATACACACATACACACACACACAGAGAAACACTTATACACACACACACACACACACACACAGAAATACATATACACACACACACATGCATACCCTCAACCATCCAAGAGGCCTCAGCAACCGGCTCTATTAAACAGACAATATGGGTTTCTAATAGTAATAGTCCTACAACACAAGGCTTTAAGTAGCAGTATGCAAGTTAAAAGCTCCGCTCACTAATGAAGTCAGAGAACTTAAGTGGTCCTTTAGTGTTGGGACAAAATGCCAGCCTCTCTGCCTAGAAGTATAGGATGTATGCAAACAATAGCTTTTGACTCGGTGTAGTGTCCCTGTTTGTTTGTTTTTTCCTGCAGTCAATAAGGAGGCAGTTGGAAAAGGGTTTGTCAAACAAACCAACAAAAAAAAATTCACTCAGAAGCTGCTAAGAAAATTCAGAAATATTTACAAAGAAATGGCAAGTAACATTGAATTAAATGTGAAATTTTATAGTAAAAAACTAGAAAATAGACAAAAGCTGAAGTAGAAAATAGACAGAAAAAGTAGGAAAACTGAAACAGAATATTCTTGTAAAACATACTCCAATAATCTTTGTTTTATTTAAATTAATTTTCAATTTAAGAGACATTGGCATGCGATGATTGCATCCAGCTGCCGCTGATCACAGTGTGAGCATAAAAAGGTAGCAGGTGCAACGCATACCAGCTTTTCGCTTCGGAGCCGAGCCGGTGACCCGGCCAATCAGCGGTGGTACAGCAGCCGTGGCGACGGGACGAGACGTTTCCGTTCCCTTCTTCAGGGAACGAGGGTTACATACGCAACCGAGACGTTCCCTTTCAGTCGGTCACTCTGGACATGACGGTTGCGGAAGCACCAATTGGGATCCCTACC
>NW_015628680.1:712479-713146 GCF_001515625.1 Sinocyclocheilus rhinocerous | reverse complement strand
GCAGGGCACACCCTGTGCCTGATAAGCCAGGGTGATGGCATCCACTATCCAGTGGGCCATTCTCTGCTTAGAGACAGCATTCCCCTTCTGTCGGCCTCCGTAACAGGCAAAGAGCTACTCCAGCCCTTGCTGCAAAAAGGAAAGCACAACCCTGATCGGGCATCTCCGCCACTCGACGAACAGGTTCTACTTCAAGGCATAAGTGTGTCTCGTAGACAGTGCTCTCGCCGAAGTGATGGTGTCAACACCCTGTGCCTGATAAGCCAGGGTGATGGCATCCACAATCCAGTGGGCCATCCTCTGCTTAGAGACGGCCTTCCCCTTCTGACGGCCTCCGTAACAGGCAAAGAGCTAGTCTGAGGTCCTAAAGCTTTGTGTCCAGTCTACGTACCATCTCAAGGCTCGGAAGGGACAAAGCAAAGCTTGGGCTGGGTCTGCATCCTCCGGGGGCAGCGCTTGCAGGCTCACCACCTGATCCCTGAAGGGAGTAGTGGGAACCTTGGGCACATAGCCGGGCTGGGGCCTCAGGATTACTTGGGAGTCAGCTGGCCAAAACTCTAGGCACGAATCGTCAACCGAAAATGCGTGCAGGTCCCCTACCCTCTTGATGGAGGCCAATGCAAGCAGGAGCAGAGTTTTCATTGACAGAAACTTCAGCTCGACTGTC
>NW_015628680.1:708154-710101 GCF_001515625.1 Sinocyclocheilus rhinocerous | reverse complement strand
GTGCTCTTGCCGAAGTGATAGTGTTCACTACCTCCTGGGGTAGGTCACCTAGAGCCTCCGCGTCCCATCCAGGGACCAGACATGAAGTTTCCAGAGGTCTGGATGCGGGTGCCACAGGGTGCCCCGTCTCTGAGTCAGTAGATCCTTCCTTAGAGGAATCTGCCAGGGAGAGGCTGTCACGAGGAGCATTAGTTCCGGGAACTAGGTCCGAGTGGGCCAATACGGCGCCCCAAGCAGGACCTGCTCCTCGTCCTCCTTGACCTTGCACAGCATCTGTGCGAGAAGGCTCACTGGGGGAAACGCATACTTGCGCAGGTCCCGCGGCCAGCTGTGTGCCAGTGCGTCCGTGCCGAGTATTCCCTCGGTCAGGGAGTAGCCGAGCCGGTGACCCGGCCGGTGACCACCTGATCCCTGAAGGGGGTAGTGGGAACCTTGGGCACATAGCCGGGCCGGGGCCTCAGGGTTACCTGGGAGTCAGCCGGCCCGAACTCTAGGCACGAATCGTTGACCGAAAATGCGTGCAGGTCCCCTACCCTCTTGATGGAGGCCAGTGCAAGCAGGAGCAGAGTTTTCATTATAGAAACTTCAGCTCAACTGACTGCATAGGCTTAAATGGGCCCTGCTGTAGTGCTTTGAGCACTAGAGACAGGTCCCAAGAGGGTATAGAGGGGGGCCGGGGAGGATTTAACCTTCTCGCCCCCTTAAGGAACCTGATGACCAGGTCATGCTTCCCTACCAACTTTCCTTCCATGGGGTCATGGTTAGCAGCAATCGCAGCGCTCCCTGACCTTGCACAGCATCTGTGCGAGAAGGCTCACTGGGGGAAACGCATACTTGCGCAGGTCCCGCGGCCAGCTGTGTGCCAGTGCGTCCGTGCCGAGTATTCCCTCGGTCAGGGAGTAGAATAACTGGCAGTGAGAGGTTTCTGGAGAGGCAGATCCCTCCATCTCTAGGTCGCTCGTCTCAGGGCCGCTTGCTCTTCCGCTTACCGCCAGGTTTGACGGGGCCCTGGACGGGTGGGGCGGCCTGCCAACGCCTGGCTCCACGGCGCTGCTTGGCTGGAGGCTGCTGCGGATGTGGCACGGGAGTGGGGGCGGACGCAGGTTAAAAAATGAGTCTTGTCAGTCTCCCTCATGTCGACCAGACACAGCCAGAGATGGCGTTCCTGGACCACAAGTGTGGACATTGCACGACCCAGAGAACCCAGGGGGTAGTGCAGCCCGAAGTGCGCAACCCACTCGACACAGGAACGACCACCGCTGAAGTGCTGTCCGCCAACACAAAAAACTCCCTAGAGCGTGTTGAACTCGTCGTCACAAATGAAGATATGGTAGGAGCAGAACGATGTTATCGCTCGGCTCCAAAGTGAAAAGCTGGTATGCGTTGCACCTGCTACCTTTTATGCTCACGCTGTGATCAGCCACACACACAAACATACGCACCTTACAATCATAACAAATCTGTGTGTGTGTGTGTAGATGGAGAAGTACAGTAAACATCTGGAAGTTCTGGTCGGTGAACGGACGCAAGATCTGATGCTGGAGAAACAGAAGACCGACAGACTGCTTTACAGTAAAACATGCAACAAACATCTAATACATGACACTTCATTGACAAAACACAAAAAATTAATCATAAAGATCATTAAAAAGTGATCATTACTGATTGGTCCTAAACTATGCTCTAGTCAAGTCACATTTATTTCTATAATGCTTTATACAATACAGAGTGATTCATTCACAGTAATAAAAAAAATCAGTGAGTGTTTCAGTGATGTGTGTCAGTGTGTTTGTGTGTTTTACAGCAGGTGTGTGTGTGTTTCAGGTATGCTGCCTAAACAGGTGGCTGATGACCTTCGACAGGGCAAACCGCTACAAGCCCAGAGTTACGTCAGCGCCACTGTGTTCTTCAGGTAAACACACACACACACACACACACACAGACACA
>NW_015628680.1:700225-708112 GCF_001515625.1 Sinocyclocheilus rhinocerous | reverse complement strand
CACACTCACACTCACACACACACACACACACACACACACACACACACAGAGGTGCCTTCAGGAGTCGTGATTGTCCTGTTTCCTCAACAAACTTTAATGCAACAACATTAAAGATCACAGTAAGGTCCAATTAGTTAATAACATTTATAGGAATAGTTCACCCAAAATTGAAAATTTTGAAATCACCCTCAGTCCATCCAAGATTAGGATGAGTTTGTTTCTTCATCAGGTTTGGAGAAATGTAGCACTGCATCAGTGTCTCAGCAATGGATGCTCTGCAGTGAATGGGTGCCGTCAGAATGAAAGTCAAAACAGCTGATAAAAACATCACAATAATCCACAAGTAATCCACAGCACTCCAGTCCCTCAGTTAACATCTGGAGAAGACAAAAGCTGAGACAAATCCAGCATTAAGACGTTTTTAACTAAAATACATTGAGTCCATAATCCATAATAATGCTTCCTCCAGTGAAAAAGTGTTCTGGTGTGAATCAGGAGAGAAATCTGCACAGATCAAAACAGCTGTTTAAACAGCTCTAAACAAATATGTAACTGGATTGTGATGTGAGAGACAACAGGAGATGCACTTTTTCACTGGAGGAAGAGTTATTATGGATTATGGACTCAATGTATTTTAGTTAAAAACGTCTTAATGCTGGATTTGTTTCAGCTTTTGTCTTCTCCAGATGTTAACTGATGGACTGGAGTGCTGTGGATTACTTGTGGATTATTGTGATGTTTTTATCAGCTCTCGTTCTGACGGCACCCATTCACTGCAGAGCATCCATTGCTGAGACACTGATGCAATGCTACATTTCTCCAAACCTGATGAAGAAACAAACTCATCTACATCTCTGATGGCCTGAGGGTGAGCACATTTAAAGCACATTCTCATTTCCGGGTGAACTATTCTTTTCACTAATGTAATTGTAAAGTAATACAGATTATTTTTCCTTGTACTAGACAAATTCAAACTCTCTCTGATTCTGGCGTTTTGTTCTTCTCTTTTGTCTCTCTTCATGTGATTTCCCGTCATTTGCTCAGTGATATCGTCGGATTCACGCAGTTGTCCAGCACTAGCACTCCTTACCAGGTGGTTGATTTCCTCAACAAACTCTACACCACCTTTGACGAGATCATCGACAACCATGATGTTTATAAAGTGGAAACCATCGGCGATGCTTGTATGTCGCTTAACAGTTTCATCACAACGTGTGGTTTATTGTCCATACAATGAAAGTCAAGGAGTCCAGAGATGTTTGACATAAGGGAGAATAAATGATTGTTTTTGGGTGAACTATCCTTTTAATGTATTTTTTCCCCAATCATTTAATAACCTCATTGGGCTAAATGTAAATAAATTTAATTTATTAGGGTTATTGTTTGCTCCCAGTTCAGATTTGTTGAATGCTACGAGTAATTCTGTTTTGTGTACAGTGTTATGTTAACATCATTCATATATTATTATAGTTTTTTAAATATATTTAGAATTTGGTTTTATTTTTATATTTTCTGTTTTAACTTTATTTTAGTTAAAGTTTTAGCAATTTTATTTTGTTTCTGTCATTTTTTAAATTCATTTTCTTGGTTACACTTTACAGTAAGGTTCCTTTAGTTAATGTTAGTTAGTTAACTAACATGAATGAACAATGAACAGTACATTTATTACAGTATTTATTCATCTTTGTTAATGAAAATACAGTCGTTCATTGTTAGTTCATGTTAGTTCACAGTGCATTAACTAATGTTAACAAGCACAACTTTTGATTTTAATAATGCATTAGTAAATGTTGAGATTACTAAATCACACACACACACTCGCACTCACTCACTCACACACACACACACACACACTCACTCACTCTCACACACACACACACACTCACACACACACTCACTCACTCACACACACACACACACACACTCACACTCACTCACTCACACACACACACACTCACTCACACACACACACACACACACTCACACTCACTCACTCACACACACACACACTCACTCACACACACACACACACACACTCACACTCACTCACTCACACACACACACACTCACTCACACACACACACACACACACACACACACCTCACACACTCACTCACTCACTCACACACACACACTCACTCACTCACTCACACACACACACTCACTCACTCACTCACACACACACACTCACTCACTCACTCACACACACACACTCACTCACTCACTCACACACACACACTCACTCACTCACTCACACACACACACTCACTCACTCACTCACACACACACACTCACACACTCACTCACACACACACACACACACTACTAATGAACCTAATTAAACTAATGAACCTTATTGTAAAGTGTTACAGTTTTCTTTAATGTCTATACATTTTTTTTTTTTTTAGCAATTTTTAATATTTTTTAAGTGAAAACAAATTGTTGTGTGTTTTTGATGTTTTTATTAATTGTTTTTTTTAATGTCTGTAGAAAATGTATTAATTTTTATTTATTAGTGTTAGTTTATTTAGGCAAGGCAAGGCAAGTTTATTTATATAGCACATTTCATGCACAATGGTAATTCAAAGTGCTTTACATAAAAGAAAATAGAATAATAATACAAGGTATTTAAAAACTTTGAATGCACAGCTATTTAATTTTAGTTATTTTAGTACTTCAGCTTAAAGTAAACGGAAATAAATGTTGCCTTGGCAACAAGCTGAACTAAACTTTTTTTGTTTTTTGTTTTATTTCAAGTAACAGAAATGTTTCCGATGGGTTTGTGTGATGCAGATATGGTTGTGTCCGGTGTACCGAGAGAGAACGGGATTCTCCACGCCTCTGAGATCGCCAGCATGGCTCTGGACCTGGTGTCTGTCTGCAAGACCTTCAGAATCCCCCACAGACCACAAACCCAGCTGCAGATCCGGGCTGGAATACATTCAGGTCCACATTAAACCTGCAGTCAGAGGCACTTTGAATATCTGAAGCCTGAGTCTAGAATCTAGAACCAATACAAATGTAGCCGTCTGGAGCATTTACATCTAACACACTAAATAAATGAGTTGCATATAACATTTCCAGCCAGTTCGGTTACACAGTTTTAACATTAACTAATAAATTGTCAGTCATACATAAATGCAACAGGTCAGATTTCTGTAATAGTACTAATAAACTCAATGTGTTTTAAACACACAATATTTATCATCAATAAATCCAATTGGTTTCAATCTCATTTTAACTAACTGAATGTTGCTTTCACAGCTAGCCATGTTTTAACCATGTTCATACTGTATAACCGAATACATGTAATTGATTTCATAATTCATGCAGATTCTAAGCAATTTGAATAAATGCATTTTTTTGCAGTAATTTGCTGATTATTAATAGTTAGTAAGGTAGTTGTTAGGGTTAGGTAGGAGGTCGGATTAAGGGATCTAAAATATGGTCATGCAGAGCAATACATTAATATGTGATTAATAAGTACTAATAAACAGCCAATATGCTAGTAATATGCATGATAATAAGCAGCTAGTTAATAGTGAGAACTAGTCCCTAAACTAAAGTATTACCATACACATTAAGTTTATTAGATTGTTTATGTTAATACTGTGTAATCCAATATTTTATGCAATTCAAATACATAAATCTTAAATTTAGGCCTACATATGTTTACATGCTGCAAGCCTTTAAATCAAAACAATGCATTTCTATGGGCCACTTTACACTGAAGACTAAAAATAAAAACTGAAATAAAATAAAATATAAAAAACTTAAAATTATTTTATTTTAGCTAGTTGTCAAAGGAGCATTTCTCATTTTTGTATAGTTTAACTTGTACAAAAACAACTAAAACTAAAATAAAAATTACCAAAAAAAACTATATAGACATATTTAATTAAAAAAACTGATAAAATGACAAAAAACACAAACAAAATTACTAAAACTTTAAACGAAAATGCAAAATATAAAATTAATTCTGAATATTAAAAAACTATAATAGTATCTCAATTATACTATTGAGAGTATCATCACTGAGTACTAAACTAAGCTCTCTTTCATGTCTAATTGCGCTTAAACCGTCAAAAATACATAAGTTACATAAACACAGTCGGTTATGTCTGAAGGTAAAGAAATCGCATGTTTTTATTAGATCTGTGTATGAAGTGACAGCAGCGTAATATACAGTACCTACCGCAGTTAATATGAGCCAAACAATAAATAAAAACAGAAAATCACTCACTGCTCTTGACTGAATAACTTCTGTAGCTTTAACAAGAGGACGTTTCTAACTTGAATGCTGCTTTCAAATGCTGTAGCGTGAAGATGTGTGTGTTTTCAGGTCCAGTCGTCGCAGGAGTTGTGGGAACTAAGATGCCGAGATACTGTCTGTTTGGAGACACGGTGAACACGGCGTCCCGAATGGAGTCCACCAGCGAAGGCAAGACTAACCTTTAAATGCTGTCTTGAATATATGTAGTTAAAGAAGTAGATTTAGTGCCGTGCATGATATGCACGTGAGGAACACTTACAAATTGCAAAAAGTTTGCATTTAAAAAAAAAGTCTAATGGTCTAAAACAAGCTTAAAGAGTGATGTCTGATGTGCTCATGTGCAGCGTTGAAGACCCAGTGCAGCTCCAGCGCGTTTTACCTGCTGGAGGAGATCGGCGGATACGTGCTCACCTGCAGAGGAGTCTTACAGGTTAAGGTGAGACGCATCAGCGCTTCTCAATGCATACGATTCACTGCATCATTTTACACACCTTTTCTAGTTACTGTAAAGCCTCGTACACACCGGGACGATTATCGCGCGCGCTTATCGCCGACGTTTTTCGACGCGTCTTTTGTGTTCATACCCAAGCGATTTTCGCAGGCGATGAGCCGAGTGAACATGCAAATTCACTCCCTGACATTAGATGGCGCTTAATGAAAATCCTATTTGATCTGCAATTCCTCTCCATAACAACTCCCTCTTATCGAGATTTTTGTAGTCGCTGTCGCGTTTGTCATAAAGCCCTTTGTGTTCAGACACCAATGAGACCAGCAGCTCTACATTCATCTTGCCTCGATGCATCTTCTTCGTCTACTTACATCCTCTTCGTCGTTAGGTATCAATGTGTGCTCGGCAAGACCGGTTTGTGCTTGAGCGCCACCAAGTCGTGTTTTACTGTAACTTCAGCAGCTCCAGGCATGTGAACAAAAGCGAAAATCTCATTGGTCGACCAGTTTTTAACGCGGCACGTCAAACCAAAAAAAACGAGCCCGAGGCGTTTTTTAAAAAATGACGCTTTTACGCCTCGCGTTTTGCACGTTGGTGTGAACACTCACATTAGGGCCTTTCGCACCGCGAGAACCTTTTCATAGTACCAGAACTAATTGTGGAACTACCCACTTTTTGGCGTTTTCGCACCGCCGGAACTGGGTGCGATTTTAGTACCGGACTGCCTTTTTCGAGAACCAAATTAGCTCCTACTCCGGAGCAGGGTCTAACCAGCACAACTGGTACTAATCGTGCCACGCACAAATGACGTCGCTGTCGACCGGCTTACGTCACTTCTTAGTACACACTCTCGGTGCGAATGCAACCCTTTAAATGGTACTGGGAAATAGTTCCCAGTACTTTAGTACTGTACATTTAGTTCTGGAACTAAAGCGGTGCGAAAGGCCCTATTGGCGCCCTTTGTTTAGTCACGAGGCGTTAAACGTCGGCGATAATCGCGCGCGATATTCGTCCCGGTGTGAACAAGCCTTAAGACTCGTGTCTTCAATTTCTGATCAATACCTGTCCTATTTTTTTCATTTTAATAAAATGCAAACATGTCTGATGGAATTATATTTTTTTGTTTAATGATGAATTATGCCAAAAATCTAATTAAAGCGTGTTTTTAGTTTTAGTAAGAATGCAGGGGTGTTTGATTTTTTTGCATTCTGGATCCGTACGGACCCAAAGAATCTTTATTGCATTAAACAGTCGTAACTTAATATTTTCAACTAAAACACACTGACTCGGATCAGCAACTTCTCATTAATGAGCGAATATGAACGTTTTGAATGTTATGTTATCATTGCATTTGCCCTTTTTTTATTAGTTAAAAAAATTTTGAAATTCTGATGTACATTAAATCTATACATACATACATACACACATATATATATATGATTGATATTAGTGAGACATTTTATTTAAATATATCACTGTGTGAAATTTATAAGAACATATAATCTGAGAATGATCAGTATTAACCCCATTGGGATGAATAGATTTTTAATGAAATTCCTTTGAATTTATAACTCATGATTGCTCCAAAACAGTCAAGATTTATGAAGCCTGCATATTTATTTCTAACAAAAAAAAAAATTTTAAATAAAAAATAACACATCCAAACAACATAAATGTTACTCTGAAAAGTTTTCAAATAAATTAATTTTACTTTCATAATTTTTTTTTAATGCTGCAATTGTTGGTCAATAGATGTACACATTCATGTTCATTCCCAAACAAAATTCATAAAACGTGTGTGAGTTATGGGAAAAAAGCTTTTGACACTATTATAACTGTTACAAAAAGTATGTTTGACACCTAATTGGACCCGAGTCAAAATGACCCGAACACGAACCATTAAATGGTTACATTTCTTAAAATATAATTGTACAAAATCTAAAAAAATAAATAAAACATTTGCAAAGGTTTGTTCCCTAACTATAAACTACATTTTTCAGAAATGTTTGTGTAGCCCTTCCTGGTCAAACCGGAGCTGAATGCTGACCGCTCTGAGGGTTAATCATGCTAAAACATTGCCAGAATAACCAAAAGAAATCACACCTGCTTTAGTTGCATGAGCGTCTGGACTGTGTTCTTGTGTGTTCTCTCAGGGTAAAGGTGACATGGTGACGTACTGGCTGGAAGGGAAGCGTGCTGCAGCTCCGGCTAAAGACGCGAGGGACCCCGAGACACACACTGACGATTACTCCAGTATCCCAGGAGTCCTCAGCGGCTCTGACAGCGCTGACCTGCTGTGTGACCCCTGACACGCACCTGTCTGTCCGTAGAGAGTCACAGGTGTGTGTTTATCACAGTGAAGCAGCTTTAGTTTAGCTGCTGCTCGTTTAGGATGACGTGTAACTTTAGCTGTACTTGTGTATTTCCTCTGTGTTTGATCAGTCACTGTTTGTAGCATCAGAATAACGGCAACCGAGCCAATGATAGTAAACACCGGAGTACTGATTATATAGATTTATTCATAAAAAATAAAAACAAATGCATTTAATGATGCTGATACGCCACTTATTTATTTTTGTTTAATTTAATTTTATGAAACTACGTTCTTTTAAAGAAATTAATGCTTTTGTTCATCAAGGATGCATTAAACTGATCAAATGTTACAAAAGATTTCTGTTTCAAATAAATGCTGCTCTTCTGAACTTTCTATTCATCTGTGAATCCTGAAAAATAAAATGCATCAGTTTCCACAGAAATATTGTGCAGCACAACTGTTTTCAACATGGATAATAATCAGAAATGTTTCTTGAGCAGCAAATCAGCATATTAGAATGATTTCTGAAGATCATGTGACACTGAAGACTGGAGTAATGATGCTGAAAATACAGCTGCGCATCACAGAAATAAATTACAGTTTAACAGATATTCACATAGAAAACAGCTGTTTTAGATTACAGTAATATTTCACTGTTTTTACAGTATTTTTGATCAAATAAATGCAGCCTCGGTGAGCAGAAGAGCCTTCTTTCAAAAACTAAAAATCTTATTGGCCCCTTTGAAAAGTAGTGCAAACACATAAAAATAAACATACTTAATGTTTCATTCTTGTCATTGACATAACAAATACACACTTAAAACATTGTATGTCTGCACACACACACACACA
>NW_015628680.1:697964-698906 GCF_001515625.1 Sinocyclocheilus rhinocerous | reverse complement strand
CTCACACACTCACACACACTCTCTCACACACACAAGCACACACACAGGTTTGTTTTTGTGAAAAGTGGGGACATCCCATAGGCGTAATGGTTTTTCTACTGTACAGACCGTATATTCTATTGTCCTACACCAACCCTACCCCTAAACCTACCCCTCACAGGAAACTTTGTGCTATTTCAGATTTTCAATACACTCCATTCTGTGATTTATAAGCGTTTTGAAAAGTGGGGACATGGGGTAATGTCCTGAAAAGTCACCTTCTCCTTGTAATACCTGTCATACCCTTGTCATTATACAAATTTATGTCCTCATTTGTCACAAAAACGCGCACACACAGACACACACACACTCACTCACTCACTCACTCCCACCCACACACACACACACACACTCTCACTTACTCACTCACTCCCACACATACACACACACACATATACACACACACACACACACTCTCACTTACTCACTCACTCACTCCCTCACTCACACACATACACAGACAAATAAATACGTGGTGAAGAGAGATGGACAGTCTCTGGGTTACAGAGAGAGTTTGGCCTCAGCTGCTGATCTGAATGAGAAGCTCTTCAGCAAATGAACATGAGTGTGTGTGTGTGTGTGTGTGTGTGTGAGAGAGAGACGCGTGTGTTTAATTATCACAGACAGACAGGAGGAGATCCGTCACTCATGTGTCGACTGCAGCTGATGCACATACACCAAATCATCATAAATCATATATAATGTGTGTTAATGGTGCAAAATAAACTAATAACTCAAATATCATGTGTGAACTTTTTATTTGTTGTAGATCAGTAGTATTAAATTAGTGATGGTGCAAACATCATACACACACAGATCTGAGCACTACAGGTGCAGCGACACACACACACACACACTCACACACACACTCACTCACACATACACACACACTCACTCACTCAC
>NW_015628680.1:675363-694221 GCF_001515625.1 Sinocyclocheilus rhinocerous | reverse complement strand
ACACATACTGGTAAAAAAAAATGTATAGTCTGAATGCACTGTAAGTCGCTTTGGATAAAAGCGTCTGCTAAATGCATAAATTATTATTATTAATTAATTATTATTATTTTCAGTTTTTGAGCAGTGAGTGTCATTGCATTAGACTTCTTTATCTTTCCGCCGTGAATACTGTGGAATATTCCAGAAAGCCCTGTGTAGTGTGCTTCTGCTGTTTCTAGTGCACTACCCCACCTAGTGGCCTGATAGTGTAGCCAAACATACACAGCCAGAGCTAACGGAAAATAATTCTTTAGTTAAAAAAAGATTGATAAAATATATATATATATTACAAAAATTGAAGTATTTACATCTTTTGAATGAAACAAGACGACAAAAATCCCGCATTGAATACACGAAGTGATTGTGGCATGGATTGAGTCTGGTCTCTGCTGGTTTCTCCGTCTGAAGTGAATCCAGGCTGTGGTTGTTCAGTCTCCAGTTCAGTCGTGGAGATAAGCTCCGTGTATATCTACACTGCTGTTCAAAAGTTTGGGATCAGTGAGATTTGTAATGTGTTTTAAAGACGTCTCTTCTGCTCATCAAGCCTGCTTTTATTTGATCAGAAATACAGAAAAAACAGTAATATTGTGAAATATTATTAGAATCTAAAACAGCTGTTTTCTGTGTGAATATCTGTTAAAATGTAATTTATTCCTGTGATCAAAGCTGTATTTTCAGCATCATTACTCCAGTCTTCAGTGTCACATGATCTTCAGAAATCAGTATAATATGCTGATTTATTATCAATGTTGGAAACTGCTTAATATTTGTTTTTGGAACCTGTGATACTTTTTTCAGGATTCTTTGATGAATAAAGTTCAAAAGAACAGCGTTTATTTCAAATAGAAAACTTTTCTAATAAGTCTTTATTATCACTTTTGATCAATTTAACACACCCTTGTTGAATAAAAGCATTCATTTAAAAAAGGAAGAAAGAAAGAAAGAAAGTAATTAATTACTGACCCCAAACTTTTGAAATAAATGCTGTTCTTTTTAACTTTTTCCATCAAAAAATCCTGAAACAAGTATCTCAGGTTCTAAAAACAAATTGATAATAAATCAGCATATTGTTATGATTTCTGAAGATCATGTGACACTGAAGACTGGAGTAATGATGCTGAAAATACAGCTGCGCATCACAGAAATAAATTACAGTTTAACAGATATTCACATAGAAAACAGCTATTTTAAATGCTAAAAATATTTCACAATTTTACTGCTTTTTCTGTATTTCTGATCAAATAAATGCAGGCTTGATGAGCATAAGAGACTTCTTTAAAACACATTGAAAAACTTACTGATCCCAAACTTTTGAACAGTAGTGTAGATATATATATATATATATATATACACACACACACATATATAAATCTGAAATAATTTGATACTGAATCTTAAACTTAAATGAAAACTTAAAAAGCTAAATCAAAATATATACATTTAAAAATATTAATAACTACCATAATGGTATAAAAACTAAATAACAGCAAACTAGCACTATGTGTCTCTTGTCTCTTGTAAGTAATGTGAGTAAATAAGAATTATCTTCAAAACTGCTAAATAAATTACGTAAAATATTTTAAAATATAAAGTAACTATATTAATGTTTATTATTTAAATCCTATAAACAATATATATTTTGGACTATTTTTATTTTTATTTAATTAATTAATTATTTTTAATTATTAATTAATAATTAATTAATATGATTTTTTTTATTGTTATTCAAACTGGATGGCATTAATATCTGCATTTGCTATTCAAAGGACAATATAGACAAGAATATGCATTTATGTATTTAGTATTTGTTTGTTTTTACTTTTTATTTATTTTCAATATATTCAAATAAATGTATGTTTAAATATTTTTAAAGAAAGAAAGAACATGCATTTATTTATTTGGTATTTATTTATTTAGTAAATACTAAATAAAAATAAATGTCTTATTGGTATTTATCTATTTTTATTTATTTTCTATATATTTTAGTAAATAAGTATATGTTTATATATTTTTAAAGAAAGAACATGCATTTATTTATGTGTTGTCTTTTTATTTTTGTTGATTTGTTTATTTTATGCATTAATTTGCTTATTCATTAATTTTATTTATTATTATTTATTTATTTTCTGTGTGTTTAATAAATGGTTGTTTTGTATTTTTTATTAATTTTCATTTTTGTTTTCTATATTTTAATAACTATATGTCTATATTCTTAAAGAAATAAAAAACGTGATTTTTTTATTTGTTTTATTTAATTTGTTTATTTATTTTTATCAATTGATTTACTTTATTATTTATTTATTTTCTGTATATTTAATAATGTTTATATGTTGTAAAAGAAAAAAGAAAGAACATGCATTTTATTTATTTGTTTGTTTGTTTTGTATTTTTTTATAATTTTAATTTTTGTTAATATTTTAATAAATATGTTTATATTTTTAAAGAAATAAAAATTTGCATTTATGTATTTGTTTTATTTTATTATTTTTTTGTTTATTTTTATTAATTGATTTACTTCATTATTTATTTGTTTTCTGTATATTTTAACACATTTATATATTTCTAATGAAAGAAAGAACACGCATTTATTCATTTTTTATTCATTTAATTATATTTTTTTAAATCTGCATTTTATTAATTTTTTTCCTCTTTATATCTGTTTATATAGTTTTACAGACGGTCACGTGGTTTTCGCCGCAGGTGTAGTACCGCTCCAGACCGGCAGAGGCGTGCGTGTGCGTATGCGTGCCCGTGACGTCTGCCGGAAGAGACGCTCTGCTGTGTGTTTTCTGCTCCTCAACAGCAGCGCGAAACTCCTCCGCTTCCATCGGTTTTTAATATTAATTTTCTCTTATTTTGTGTTTTTATCGCGATGGACGAGGCGCTGATGTGACACAGATGTGTTCGCGGTTTGGATGGCTCGCAGTGTTTTCGCTGCTTTGTGATGAGGAGCTGATGATCAGGTGAGAATCTGCCTCATAAACCAGACATTTGTTTTATTTTTGATCATATTTGATGTTTTTATCCATTTAACGTCTGCAGAGGTGTTTTATAATCGCTGCTTTGACTCATTAGAGAAGGCAGGAGAGAGAGATAACCAGTAATCATTGATCAAAACACGACAGACAGCTCGTCGCTGCTTATTTCTGAAACATTTCTAATATTTTGTGTGATTTCTTCTGTTATTTTGAGCATATGTTGGTGTTTATGGGTTGTCGCTGTATTTAGAGATTCAATAGTGTTTTTATTTATTTAAATTGTTGAAAATAATTAGTTACCATGGTGTTTTGATGTATACCTGTGTAGTCAAGAAAACTAAAAAAAAAAATAATAATAATAAGGATTAGCTAGAAAGTTTAATAAGCATTTTATACTATTATTAAAATTTAAATAAATTATTTTATATATATTAACGTTTAATTTTATATATTTTATATGTTATTTATTAATATTTGCAGATTTTAATTTTAAACTTATGACTGCAACTGTGTATATACAGTCAGGAAAACCCAAAAATGTTTTTTTTTTATAATTAGGATTAGTAAGAAAGTTTAATAAGCATTTCATAGGACGTTACTCTTCTTAAAATTTTAATAGATTATTTTTTATATTAACATTTAGCAGATTTTAATTTTAAACTTATGACTGCAGCTGTGTATATATAGTCAAGAAAACTCAAAAGTGTTTTTTAATAATAAGAATTATAAAAAACAACAACTAAGCATTCATAAATCAATATTATTGTTTACATTTAAGTAAATAGTTAGTTTGTTAAAATAATCCCTTTTGATTGTTCAGTTTCAATCTAGAAAAATTTAAATGCGAAACAGAATTTGGGGGGTAAAAAAATAAACAGATTCATATTCATAGGGCCCGATTTGTATTATTTGCAATTACTTTATTACTCTTAAGGAGATTTGCAGACTCTTGTGATAAACTACTTTTGTCTCATTTGTAATTCATTTGGATAAAATGTAGTAAAGTAACTCAAAACGTTCATGCATCGTTGTCTGATGAACCCGGCACTGGATATTACGAATACGCTTTCGTTTGGATAAAAGCGTCCGCTAAATGCATAAATGCTAAGGTTGTCTAATGAGCTGATGTTTTGTGTGTTGTAGATGATGGCGCCTTCTAAGATGAAGCTGCGTGTGAGGAAGAGAGACAGCGCTGGCAAATCTTCCCAGCGTTTATTGGCCAATGCGTCGCCTGATTCCAAATGCCCCATCTGCCTCGATGGCTTCAACAACGTGGCGTCGCTGGACCGCTGCCTGCACCAGTTCTGTTTCCGCTGCATCCAAGAGTGGTCCAAGAACAAAGCCGAGTGTCCGCTCTGTAAGCAGCCCTTCCACTCCATATTCCACTCCGTCAAAGGGGAAAACGACTTTAAGGAGTTCGTGCTGCGGCCGCCGGAGAACGGAGCGCCTGCGAACGCCGATCCGTATGAGCGCGTGCTCCGCCCCCGAGTTCTCAGAAGCCGGGAGAGGCGGAGCCACAGAGCGCAAAACCCCGCCCCTTCCTCCTCCCCTCCGCTAGAGGATGCTGTCATGTTCGACGGCCTGGCGGACGCAGCGGCGCTCGTGCAGAACCAAGACGTGCAGCAGATGGTGCTGCGACTGACGGCGCGCAGACATGGGCGGAGCCTGCGGCGCTTGTGCGACCAAGACGTGGTTGCGTTCCGCCGTGCGCTTTACAGGACTGGCGTACGCGTGCGCAACACGCGGGACGCCGGCAGGCAGAGGGACATTTCGGCCGCGTTCTTGCGACAAAACCCTGGCTGCCTGCGGCGACTGTTGCCTTGGCTACAGCGCGAGCTCACTGTGTTGTATGGTTTGCACGGCTCGCTGGTGAACATCGTGCAGAACATCATCATCTCGCGCATCATGAACTACAACATGGAGGACACGGCCATCCGAGACGAGCTCCGCCCCTTCCTGCTGGCGCGCACCGACCACTTCCTGCACGAACTGGTGAGCTTCGCCCGCTCCACCCTCAACATGGAGGCGTACGACCAGCAGGCCGTTTACGACTGTCCCGCTCCCAGCTACGAGGAGGGCAGCAGCTCGGACCTTTCTGTTATCGCCATCTCCGAGGTGAGACACACAAACATCAAATGCCGCGTTTCCACTGCAGGAACTTTCCCCAGGAACTAGGGACTTTGGTGTGTTTCCACCGCAGGAACCAGGATCTAAATAAAGTTCCGGGTAAAATATTGCCCCTCAGAAAGTCCCTGCCCGCGAGGTAGTACTTCTTCAAAGGTCCGGAACTTTCGGGGGGCGGGACTTGAGCGCTGAACATGCTGATTGGTTGAGTTCACGAAGCATTGTATTTCAACCACCATTTGCATTTTTTTTTTTTTTATATATATATTACAGTTACTGTGTCATGAAATGTAGTTTTAAAAGTATTTCAGGCGAGAATGTAGTTTAAAATTCAAATCTGCGGTTTATTTATAAAAAACAGCGCCTAATTGAAAATTGATTTCGGAGACGGGAGCTCCACGCTAGTCCTTCTGACATTTGCCGCTGGCTCTGATGTCTCTGTAGTGGATAACAGGGCTGCACGATTAATCTTATCAAGTACGCTGCTGTTTGCAGAATTACCGGACTTGCGTCGTCCCGTCCGCGGGAGTTCACACTCCTGAGTCGATCTCACGAAGTCCGAACTACCGAGGATGCAAGTCTGAAATTCGCGTACTTGTTATTGAAACGCGCGCAGACCTACGTCACCAGACTATTTGCCTATTCTTTTCGGTACTTTAGACCGCGATGAAAACGCAGACAGCAACAGGTCTGGGGGGGAAAAAGTTCCTGGGAAAAAAAAGTTCCTGGTACAATTGTTCCGGGTAATTTCGGTGGAAACGCGGCTAAACATTACATTTAGTAACGACTAACAGTTTCTGAGTTTAGTATGTCTATATCTCTAGAAATCTTATGAACTCATGATAACTTTGTGTGAGGAACACTACATAATTTAAGTTATTATTTTATTGAAATCGTCCCCTGTGAGGTGTTGTGACACTGTGTTTCTGTTTATTTATGAGTTCGTGTTAGGTGATATGCTCCATAGTCATATCGTCCAGTCGTTAGCCTGTGAGATCGCTGATACACGATATTATCATGTTAATTTATTTAATTATTTACTTACTTAGTTTCATAGCCGGAAAGTGAACCAACTCCAGCAGCCTAATGTTAGTGTAATCTATTAACTAAATATATAAAATATTTTTAACATGACTGAATGTGTATTTAACATAATTTAACGCATCGCACGCGCATTTGCACTTTGTTGTTTATGATGAGAGAATTCGCGAGAGAGCAGAATTCAGCCAGCGAGCGTGCACTGAACAACAAAACTCGGGTGTTTCAGCGATGACTCATCTGAACGCCTCTGATTGACCATTGCATTCATAAACTCAACGGAATCGTGTCTAATTGGTTATAATGCGCAATAGTGGTCGACCGATATGGGTTTTTTGACAGCCGCTACCGATGCCGATATCTTGGAAAGCAGGTTGGCCGATATAAAGCCGATATAATTTTATATTCATATTTAAGAAATTTGAAATAATTTGAAAATGAATTAAAAAATAAACGTGTAAAATAAACATACTTATACTCTAGAAGACAAATTATTCTTCACAAATAGATAAATATTTAATACAAATATAATTAAAAAGGATGTAAACACTGTAACCAACAGGGCACTCGGTATTCTGGGAAGTTTGTGTGCATTGGGAATCATATTTTTTTTAGCAAAATGTATATTTTACTCAGAATTATTGCGCTCCTATTCGATTGCTCTCTGTCTGTTTAGCGCGCCTGCGCGCAGATGCGCTCGTTCTGTCGCGTGCCTCGCCCACTCCTGACAGCAAAATGGATATGTTTGCATGACTTTCTAACATTTACAGATTAAAAATATACCTGTGACATGTCAGTTATGCATTGAGGAAAACGCAAAGTCTCAAATGCATTAAACAGCACAAGCAATAAGCGTACACAAATTAGTGAGATTGTGTGAATTTAATTTGTCGTAAATGGAACCACTTTAGCCCCGAGTGATTTGTTGGGTTATTTCAAGTCAGGTTTTGGACAAATGACAACTTGTAGCCGATGCACACTTTTTAAATCGATGCATCGCATCGTTAACTTTTTTATACCGATGCACCGAGCGAATCGGGGAATCTTCCCATCCCTAGTGAGCAGTGTGTGCTCAGGCGCTGCCGCAGCCGTTCTCGGCGGCGTCAAAATAAAAGCCCCGCCTCAAACACGATATTTGAAAAATGCCAGATATCTAATGCGCAACACTGTAAAAACACGGAAAATTAAATATGATGTAACAAATAAGCCCTAATATTAATTAGATAGTATTACTAACCTGATATAATAATAATAATCGTCAAGCCACAGGCGATATCTCTGAGTATCGTCAATACATGATACTACCGTCTATCAGCACAACCCAAATCCAAGTCTTCATTGTTGTCATTGTCTTTTCTCACAGGACGAAGACGATAATGACAGTGAGGACAATGTCACAGAGAATCCCTCTGCTGTCCAGGAACGCCTTGCATCCGTTGCCACGGCAAGTGGAGCGGAAAGTTTGCCAAGTCAGTCAGCGTGGGATGATGCAACGCCTGGTCCGTCCTATTCAACCCTCCTCCCCTCTTCCAGCCCAACGCAGGGCGAGGGGGCAGAGCCAAGCTCAAGCACAGCCCCTCCCCTCAGCGCCCTGGATAAGACTGACCCTCTGGCGAGTGGCAGCGTGTCAGCTGGACCGGGTGAAGATGACGAAGAGGAAGAGTGCCTAATTGTGGGATACGTGAAACCGATGGCCGAACGGACCCCAGAACTTGTTCAGCTCTCCTCAGATTCGTCAGAAGAGGAGCAAGAGCCAGCCGCCACCGAGACAGCGGCCTCAGTAATGAAATCAGAGGAATCCCAAGTGCAGCTCCCATCACAGTCACACATGAACCCGCTTAGTCCTAGTTCCTTCCCAGGCCCTGCTCCCTTGTGCAGTCCACAGCATTTACTCTCGAATGGAGTCGGGTCACACAGCAGAGAACAAGAGGCCGACTACTTGTCCTTCCATGGTCACCAGTCCAAAGATGGTTCACGGTCACATTCACGGCAGAGTCGAGATGACTCCAGGTTCAGAGGTCACAGGAGGCATCGAAGTCATCGGTGCTCTGGCAGCAAAGAGAAGGATAAGAGTTTAGAACAATCACGGCGTGCCGAGACCCCAGATTGCTCGCCAAGCCAAACACAGAGCTGGACACAAAGCCCAGCAGTGTCCGTTCGGAGCGGTAGCCCCGCCTTTATGTCGCACAGTAGCGACTGCTCTCCCTCCCGAAACAACAGCGACAGGAGTGGAGAGCAATCGCACCATGCGAGTGAGAGATTCTCGCACTGTCCTTCCTACTCCAGAAGCAGAAAAACCAAGGAAAGGAGGAGTAGGTCACCCGACTCTGATTCGTTCCTTGGCTCCCACCATCCCCGTGAGGCACAGCGTTGTCGTAAACGCCGCAGGCGGTCTGTTAGCAGCAGCAGCGCTGATTTGCACTCCGAAAGATCCTGCTTAGACAAACCCAGTGGCAAACGCAAGTACAAAACCCGGCACTTGGAGCGAGCAGCCCAGCGGCAGCACAAGGAGGGAACCGCAACCAAGGAAAAGCGGCACAGAGAACGGCGGCACAGCAGGGAACGATCTCCAAGTGTGGAGATCATCTACGAACGAAGGGCGCCCGACCCACACTGGGTCCAGCGGAGGAAGAGGAGGCACCGGAAGCGAAGGAGGGAACTGCGTTCACCCACTGTGATCACAATAGATAGCGACAGCGACCGTACCATCGACTGTCTAGACCGCGTCTTGGATGTTCTAGACCAAACCGCTGCTGATGTCGAGCAAAGGGATGGGAGTCCTGAGCAAGATTCCATCCAGAATGCAAGTTGTACCTTGGACTCTTCAAATCCTCTGTCTGAGCCCTCGAGTCCCATGGGCCGCAGTGACCCAACCACTCAACGCACACTAAACCTGGACGACTGTGTGGTGGATGTAGTCGACCACAGTAGTTCTGACTGCTCCAGAAATATGGGTGCCAGTAACCACAAAGAGTTTATGCCTTTCCCAAGGGCTTCGATAATAACAGCCCCACCTTTGGATGTGAGGCTGCTGGAAACCATACTGCAAGATCTTGTGGATTTCCTACCGGGGGCAGAGCAGGAAATGTAACAGAGTCCTCGTGCGAGTTCTCCCGGCCAACAGGAACCCGCTTCTAGCCAACAAAGAGACCAAGCAGAGATGATAGGAGATGCCGAAAGCTTAGAGAACGAGAAAACAGATGGCGACGGACCACAAAAGACGGCAACCAACACTGCTAGCTAGAACTAAAATAGACTTTTTCTTACAGACACATGCTTGTCTGATGCTTATCTGAATCACTCAGCCTCTAGACGTTTTTATAAACTCATTTAAAGATTGAATTACTGCTGGAAATGGATGCTTAAGAAACATTCAAACAATGTTTTTTGTCAATTTGAACATCATTATTATTGTTCATGTTGTATTTATAGTTACAGTGATCCTTTTCCTCGAATCTGGTGCTGACTCACTGTACCACAACCCAACGACGATCATGTCTGGATGGCAACCCTGGTTCCACTAACCATAACCCTAGTAGCAGCAAATACATGGGGGTTACCATCTAAACTATTGGTTCTCGGCTTGTTTGCTTCAAGACCCAGATTGTTTGACAAGACGCAGGGCCTTTGACAAATGGAACAAAAAATATAGGAAATGTTATTTTGCTATCCTACACTCTCAGAAATAAATGTGCAAAACTTGTACCTTTTGACGTACAACAGATTGCCACTGGGGCAGTACCCTTAAAAAGAATTTTTTTTACCTTTATTTACCCTTAAAAGGGTTTTAGTACCTTAAGGGTACATATTGCTATTTAAGATACAAATGCACCTTTTAGGGGTACATAAGGTACAATGTTGTACCTTAATGTGGAAGTGAAGCAGTCAGTCAAGTTTACATTATTTAGTAAACTGATTTCCACTTTAATTAAAAAAGATAAAACAAACACATTTAATGTAACCGTTGTAAAGAAAAAAGGATGTTTTGATATCGCTTTTGGAGCAAGGGCGCCGCCATCTTGCAGTACCACAGAGTGTGACGTCACGGGGTTGGTTCGCTCCATTGGCCAGTGAAGTAATATAAGCATTTCTAACTTTCTTCTTCACAAAGTTGTACCTTAAGGGTGCTTATTACTACTTAAGGTGTTAAAATGTGCTTTTTAGGGTTGAAAAAGGAACAAAGCTGTACCTTAAGGGTGCATATTACTACTTAAGGGTTAATATGCACCTTTTAGGGTTGGATAAGGTACAAAGTTGTACCCTAAGGGTGCATATTACTACTTAAGGGTTAATATGCACCTTTTAGGGTTGGATAAGGTACAAAGTTGTACCCTAAGGGTGCATATTACTACTTAAGTTGTTAATATGCGCATTTTATGGTTGGAAAAGGTACAAACTTGTATCTTAAGGGTACTTATTACTACTTAAAGTACTAATATGTGCCTTTTAGTGGTAAATAAGGTACAAAGTTGTCCTTTTAAGGTTACTGCCCCAGTGACAAGCATTGTTTCGTCCGCTTCTCTCCACGATCCTGTCAGTGTGAACCTGTTTTGTACCACTACCCACCGGTTGAGAACCACTGATCATTCATTATTCAGCCCCACTGAGCTTGGAGAATCGTGTCTTTGTTAAACTCAGGGAACAAGTGACGTGCACTTCCATGCCTCCGTTGCGCAGTATGTGTGAATGTGTGTATGTGCTGGTGTGTGCGGGACTATAGTGACACCCTGGAGATATAATTCACTGATCATGTCTACTGAACACACATCAAGCCTTCTTTACAACAGTTGTCTGTCATGTCAGCCAACAATCAATAAATGCATTTAATAGATGTACAATAGTGTCTGAAGCTGTTTTTCTTTATGAACAGCAGCGTTAGGTCATCTGAGTTCCTCCTCTGGCGTCCTGTCAGCTCAATCCCTGAGTGGTGGTAGCCAGTCTCTGAAACTAGACTTTTATAGCTTCATAGCAAATTCACGGCACAGTTAGACTCGTCTCTCTGCTAGTGTGCACAATCCAAGAAGGGAGAGGGCATCAGAATATCCTTGGTACCTTTTACAGACCCGTTTCTGCACACTTTCCAGCCTTTTAACTTGATCAGTAGTCAACAAACCGTGCCAAATAGGAACTGTGTACTCTAACACAGGGAGCACATACCCTGTATAGATGATAACCAGTTCTTGATCTCGAACACCGAATTTCTTTAGCCGGCACAGAGCAAAAAGCTTTATGTTGGCTGAGGACAACATGTGATCCACTTGACCATCCCATTTCAAATTATCTAAAACTTTAAGAGTCACAGATTATGTCTCTGGTCAGCTGGTGTCTGTTTCATTCGGGTGTCATGTCAAACTTGCATTTCTTTGAGTTGTTTCATTTTATGTTTCTACCCAGATGCCAAGATCCTTCACCATCTGTTGGAGAGTACAGGGCAGATGAGGAGTCCACCTCTGGGCCATAGTCATGTCATCCACATATTTCCAGTGGTCTATTTGATCCTGGAGGACACTGTTAATCAGGGTTAGAAAGATTATGGGCCCCAGTATGGTTCCCTGAGCAACTCCACATGAGGGATATTCTTCCCAATCAGATAGATATCCCTGAAAACGCACTCTTTGATGACGATTAGACATAAAATTACAAATCCATGGAATTAGACTAGGTCTCACTCCAAGAGGAGGCACTGAACTGCTAGTGTATGTTCTACTGTACAGCATTGAAAGCCTTGGCAAAATCAGTTTATTAATCTGATTAATGTGCACACTGGGCTGGGAGATTTGTGACAGTTAAAGGATTAGTTCACTTCCAGAATAAAAATCTCCTGATGATTTACTCACCCCCATGTCATCCAAGATGTTCATGTCTTTCTGTCTTCAGTTGCACGACGAGCATTTGTGGTTAAAAAGTATATAAATGTTTATTTTGGAGCAAGGGCGCCGCCATCTTGCAGTACCACAGAGTGTGACGTCACGGGGTTGGTTCGCTCCATTGGCCAGTGAAGTAATATAAGCATTTCTAACTTTCTTCTTCACAAAGTTGTACCTTAAGGGTGCTTATTACTACTTAAGGTGTTAAAATGTGCTTTTTAGGGTTGAAAAAGGAACAAAGCTGTACCTTAAGGGTGCATATTACTACTTAAGGGTTAATATGCACCTTTTAGGGTTGGATAAGGTACAAAGTTGTACCCTCAGGGTGCATATTACTACTTAAAGTACTAATATGTGCCTTTTAGTGGTAAATAAGGTACAAAGTTGTCCTTTTAAGGTTACTGCCCCAGTGACAAGCATTGTTTCGTCCGCTTCTCTCCACGATCCTGTCAGAGCATACCTGTGAACCTGTTTTGTACCACTACCCACCGGTTGAGAACCACTGATCATTCATTATTCAGCCCCACTGAGCTTGGAGAATCGTGTCTTTGTTAAACTCAGGGAACAAGTGACGTGCACTTCCATGCCTCCGTTGCGCAGTATGTGTGAATGTGTGTATGTGCTGGTGTGTGCCCTTGGTACCTTTTACAGACCCGTTTCTGCACACTTTCCAGCCTTTTAACTTGATCAGTAGTCAACAAACCGTGCCAAATAGGAACTGTGTACTCTAACACAGGGAGCACATACCCTGTATAGATGATAACCAGTTCTTGATCTCGAACACCGAATTTCTTTAGCCGGCACAGAGCAAAAAGCTTTATGTTGGCTGAGGACAACATGTGATCCACTTGACCATCCCATTTCAAATTATCTAAAACTTTAAGAGTCACAGATTATGTCTCTGGTCAGCTGGTGTCTGTTTCATTCGGGTGTCATGTCAAACTTGCATTTCTTTGAGTTGTTTCATTTTATGTTTCTACCCAGATGCCAAGATCCTTCACCATCTGTTGGAGAGTACAGGGCAGATGAGGAGTCCACCTCTGGGCCATAGTCATGTCATCCACATATTTCCAGTGGTCTATTTGATCCTGGAGGACACTGTTAATCAGGGTTAGAAAGATTATGGGCCCCAGTATGGTTCCCTGAGCAACTCCACATGAGGGATATTCTTCCCAATCAGATAGATATCCCTGAAAACGCACTCTTTGATGACGATTAGACATAAAATTACAAATCCATGGAATTAGACTAGGTCTCACTCCAAGAGGAGGCACTGAACTGCTAGTGTATGTTCTACTGTACAGCATTGAAAGCCTTGGCAAAATCAGTTTATTAATCTGATTAATGTGCACACTGGGCTGGGAGATTTGTGACAGTTAAAGGATTAGTTCACTTCCAGAATAAAAATCTCCTGATGATTTACTCACCCCCATGTCATCCAAGATGTTCATGTCTTTCTGTCTTCAGTTGCACGACGAGCATTTGTGGTTAAAAAGTATATAAATGTTTATTTTTTTTTTAGAAAATGACTGATCGTTTCTCTAGATAAGACTCTTATTCCTCGGCTGGGATCGTGTCGAGCCCTTTGTAGCTGCACTGAAACTGCAATTTGGACCTTCAACCCGATGATCCATTATATGGAGAAAAATCCTAGAATGTTTTTCTCAAAAACCTCAATTTCTTTGCGAATAATGACAGAAAGACATGAACATCTCGGATGACATGGGGGTGAGAGTAAATTATCAGGAAATGTTTATTCTGGAAGTGAACTAATCCTTCAATTGAGGACAATCTTCTATACACATCCCATTCTGAGATAGTAGGCAAAGGTAGAGATGGGAGGTAAGAAAATAAATCTGCACATTTAAGGGTCGGGAAAGATTGGGACACTTTGACTGACTTTGTGTTGATTACATTAGCAATTGTCACAAAATCTTGTGGATCAATTCTCGTAACCTCAATTCAATCCACCTTTTTAACAGATTTGCAGATTGATTTAATTCTGCCAAGCCCTCAGATTCCCTTTTATTTTTCCCGTTATTTTTTTGCCACATGTATTTCCCTTTGGATTTTGTTTCTGTAGAACTTTGATAGAGCACATGATTTCCCAGCTTTGAAGGCTTTTTGTCTCAGGTAGATTAGACGCTTAATCTTAGGAGTGATCCATGGTTTATCCGAGGGATACATTTTTACTGTCTTCGTGGGAAAATGTTTGTCAATTTCAGGCAAGATAGTATTATAAAAAGCATTAGCTTTTTCATTGGCACCAGTTGCTTCATTTACGTCCTGCCATGAGTGAGTAGTAATCCATCTACCAAACTCATTCAGACTAGACTCTGTCATAGCCTCCTGACTACCAGCTATGGAGTTTTGTCTTCTGTAGAGGACATTGTTTTAGCGATTTCTCTGAGACGTTACATGTCACAGTTTTAAGTCTGGATGTCCTGTACAGAGCACATTCTGTGCTTTTCAGAGATACCGAATGATTGGATGTTTCACCGTGACCACTCCCTCTCCTTGGTCTTTAAGGACTTTTTAAAGTCCTGATGTCTTCTACAGAGGACATGGCATAACATATGAATAAAATATCATTTTTCAAAAATGTTATTTTTCAAATTTTTTCTTATGCTCTAAACAATGTAATGACATGACAAAATACTAACTTCACAAAACTGTTTTTTCCTGGTAGTCAGGAGGATAGGTCGAATTGCTTGCTTTATGCACTTAGGTGGTCTTGCTTGAGCTTTAGCACTCCACAGGACATTATTATGATCCGATGAACTAACGGGGGAGAATTTCAGGTTTCTTGTACACTGATTTCATATTAGTGATAATCATGTCAAGAATCGGTTCACCTCTATTGTTATTATGGACTACTTGGCAGAGTTTGTAATTCAAACAGATGTCCAGGACTCTGAAATCTTAGAGATGATGCCAATGCATAAGTACTTGGTATGAAGCAGGTCAGATGAGGCTATTAAATTCTCGATGAGTTCGTCCTGATGTAATGGTTGTGGCGGTGAATACACTACACGCACAGCAATAGCTGATATATGCTGCGGATGTCTTGACCTTCACCCAGGTGATCGGGAACACTAATACAGGTTAAAGGATAAGATGGGACACTTTTGATGTACAATGCAACATTTAAAAAATAAAGTGTATCCATCAATACCCAATAGATCCTCAGGCATGTGGGGGGTAAACCAAGTCTTGGAAATTGCAGCTACGTCCACATGGTTTTCCATCAAAATGGCTTGAAATTCATCAGTCTTGTTTACAAGACATCTGGGGTTCGTCATCAAAAGAGTTGGTAACATAGCATAATTAGATGGCCTTTTTTTTCTTCGCTCTACTTGGACTTTAATCAAACTGGATTCAGGGTTGTCCCCATTTCTCAGTCCAAACAAGGCGATGTTTTGTGTACAAATCTGCCAACAACAGTCATAATTTTATGCAAAGTGTTCTTATGTTTAAACTGATTGATTGAATGAATGAACTCTATCTCACACACCGCAAGAACTCTATAACATACTGAACACAACAGTTCTGACCCTCTCTGCATCCTCTTTTCCTTCATTATATAAGATCTTTCTTAGCCAAGGGCTTGGTGGAGGAGCTGATTGCTTGAGACTCTTCTGGAAAGTCCATAGAATACTTCAATATAGGTTATGCATCCTCTTTTCCTTCATTATATAAGATCTTTCTTAGCCAAGGTCTTGGTGGAGGAGCTGATTGCTTGAGACTCTTCTGGAAAGTCCATAGAATACTTCAATATAGGTTCTTTTTTTCCACCATTTTCAAAAGGAATGCTCCAAACTGTTCCAGCTTAGTACATAAGAAAACTAAACTTCAGAAGCTCAAGTGGATGGTTGCTCCAAAGAAAGATACTTATGGGATTACAGGAATCACCTCTTGTTGCCCTTAACCATGAGGCAGCTATCTTACCCTGAAAGCACTCGTACATCACGGAGACGTCTGCATTACATCTGCAAGACGTATTTTTTAGAGTGTTTAGACGCATCTGCAATACGTCTATAGGACGTTTCCTATCAGATGTCAAATAGACGTTTAGAAGATGTCTTTAAGATGTTTATGATGTAAAACTGACATCTTAAAGACGTCTATCAGATGTTTGCACACAGCAGATGCTTTCCAGATCTTTAACAGACGTCTTGCAGACCTATATGTGTTATCTGGGTTACCATGGTGACTTACTTTAATCAGCTTATTTAGATAATTTTTTCTATTTTTTTAATTATAAGCATCAAAAATGTTTAATTCACACGCCCCTTTGGCACTACGAGGTGAAGTCATTTTGTGTAATTCCCCTTTAAGGATTTTGTTGATTTAGTGCGAAAAGGCACGGTTCTAATTTCAGTTTCAGCGAAAGGAAAGTAAATAATCCGTCACTTAAAGGAATTTTTTGAAAGATTCGAAGATTCCAAAAAACCCGTGTACCCTTCCAAAAAAGGTCTTTCTCGGTGTTTTAGCAGAATAAAACATTAGGTTTTTGCAGAGCAGTAATGATGGCAGCTTTGGGAGTGTTGGCTGTGTCTCAAATTCTCGTGTGCTCACTACAAAGGCGGCATGTTTGCGCATTGCAGGAGCGCTCGACCGAGCTTTCGCAAGGCGCCTGTGTAGGCAGCTCGCTCGGTTTTGAGACAGCTATTGTGTTTCGTTTCCTCGTTTGTACTTTCGCTTTTGTTTCTGGATCAGCTGTAGTGAAGCTCGGGCTCATTCAGGACACGGTCAGTCAGTCATCGAGTGCTTCATCGAGCAGAAATGTACGAGATGGAAAAGAAGAATCTGCGGCACTTTAGCGATTATATCACGAGGTTTTTACGACCGTCAGTCATCAAGAACTTCATGACGGTATACCTCGATAAAGGTGAGAGTTAATGAACAAACACCGACGCAACAAAGCAGCCGTTCGTTCTATAAAGTCTGTTGCAAGCCTGCTTTATCTTTGTCAAAACATCCTTCAGTTTGTTGATTGGAGTCTAATTGAATATTGTGCAATCTATATCAGAATTATATTTGTGTTGTGTTGAATAATGTCTGTTCCTGGTCAGTTTAATTGAATGCCTGTAGAATATTAACAACCTGAAATCTCTTTTATGTCCTAAAGGATTGTTTTATCTTATAAAGGGAACACATGCTGTATGCTAATAATTATGTAAAGGAAGCATTAAAAGTCAGGAGATTTCAGTCTTTTTAGATGCCATTGACTGTATTTGTATTTGTTATGTTTTATGTATTTGTTTGTTTGCATATAGATTCAATTTATACAGTGAACAATTAATATTGTGAATGTGTAAAGTGATATCTGGACAATATTTAGTTTATATTAATTTATAGTCGCTTTGCATAAATGTTTATTGTTACATAATTTTTTTCTACTCTCTATAGTACTGTAATGTTAGATATATTTATTAATTTAAAACATTTTTTTTATTTAGTTTAATTTGATTTATTCATTCTGCTCCCTGTAATACTGTAATGTTAAATTTATTTATATATTTAAAAAAAAAAAAAATGAATTTTTAATTTAGTTTAATTTTATTATTCATTTTGCACCCTATAGTGTTGTACTGTTAGATTTATTTATTTAATAATTTAAAAAATGTTGTTTAATTAAATTTTTTATTTATTTAGACATTTTTACAAGTTAAGTCAATTTGAATAAAAAATCTTTGAAATTTAATGTGTTAAAGTTAAAGCTATTATTATTATTATTATTATTTAAAGATATGACTGTATAACATAAAAAATTTAACAAAAAAAATGCAAAATGAATGTAATTTATGTTAATCTATTTTTTGGTTTAGTAATGTTGGAATAAAAAAATAAACAAGGGTGTTAATGGACTGTATAAGGCCCCAGAACTCACTATAAAATAAGTGCACAATTGTGCCATAAGACCTGTTTTCAATTATATTATATTATATTATATTATATTCTGACTCTGTGCACAGAGATAGTGGAGAGCATTCTCTCTAAAGAGATGACGTCTGTGACCACAGCTGCCCAGATGCTGCTGGACCAGATGTGTTATCTAGAGGACATGGGCTGGTTTCAGGCCTTTCTGGACATCCTGCTCGCCTCAGGTGAGTTCAGTAACCTCCACTTCTCATCGTGCACCACCATGCAGGGCTCATGAATGCCTTGAGATCATGGCAGATGCTGAGGATGTGTGTGTGCTGATGTGCTGTAGAGTACACCGGACTGCATGAAGCCATTAAAGAGTGGAACTTCCAGGAGTTAGAGGAGCTGAACGAACACAGGAGATTTCTCGAGAGGATCGAACCGTCAATCACCAAGCACATGAAGCCCAGTGAGCTGCTCGCGCACATGAGCGGCTGTCTGAAGCCCATAGAGTGTGAGGAGATCCGGGCGGTGAGTCTCCTGTTAAACATGCTCTACAGAAGTGCACAAGCTCGTGATGTATGCATGTATGTATGTGTGTATGCATGTTTCTGGCCTCACACGTGTGTGCTGTATGTGTGTGTTACAGGAGGAGAGTCAGCGCGGCCGTATAGCAGCCAGTGAGAAACTCGTGACGAGTCTCCTGCGCTCAGACAAACCCAACTGGTTTAAACTGCTGAAGATCGCACTGGAGAACTGTGACTTAGATGAGGCTCTAGACCTGCTGGAGACAAGTAACACTTCATCTGTCTGTCTGTCTGGCTATCTATCTATCTGTCTGTCTGTCTGTCTATCTGTCTGTCTATCGTTCTATCTATTGTTCTATCCAGTGTTTGAACTATACCGTGGACTTTGGGGGAGCCCACTTGTTTTTTTTTTTATAA
>NW_015628680.1:672188-672353 GCF_001515625.1 Sinocyclocheilus rhinocerous | reverse complement strand
ATCACGATAAGATTTTTTCTAGATCCTTTATATTTTTTATATTTTGACCTCACTATTCGGGGAACAGACACAGTCTTTATAGATTGGACAGCACAATCATTTAAGCCATTTAAGCGGGTAGAACACAAGTCATCAGGGCAGTTATTTGAGATTTGACTTACTAGT
>NW_015628680.1:668724-671824 GCF_001515625.1 Sinocyclocheilus rhinocerous | reverse complement strand
TATCTATCTATCTATCTATCTGTTCATCTGTCTGTCTGTCTGTCTGTCTATCTATCTATCTATCTGTTCATCTGTCTGTCTGTCTGTCTGTCTGTCTGTCTGTCTGCCTGCCTGTCTATCTGTCTATCCATCCTTCGTATCCCCAACATCATCATCATTCTGCATCCTTTTATTGTTATAATCCTCACACGTGTTTCAGTAATGATGGGACGATGAGTTCCTTCTGCCTCCTGATCATGTTGTTCGTCCTGCAGATGGAGGAGCTACGGCCGCGAAGGCCAGCGAATGGGACGGAGAGCCAGAAGCCATGATGACGACCGTATCTTTCGAGTATAGAGAGGAGCCCGAGACTGAAGACATGCTGATGAGCAGCAACAACACGAGCGTCATAGAGGAACCCGGCGGGTTCACAGGTGCACAGCCCAACATCAACACGATAACGTCGCCTGAGAGCGCTTGTGTTTGCAAATGTGACCTTTGACCTCTGCACAGGGAAACCTGAGCGATCAGGTGAGCGGAAGCTGAGAGAATATCAGAAGGAGCTGACCGCCGCTGCCGTCAAGAGCCAGAACACCATCATCTGCGCTCCGACAGGTGCCTTAAATCAACATTTGCCCCATGTATTTTCTAAATGCATGTTATTGATATTATTGTAATTAATTAATCCATAAATATCTTATTTTTAATTTAGTTTTCCCCCTAATACTTAATCAAAAATTCATAACCAGAGCTTTTTTGAAAACTATTTTTGTTGCTATTTTATTGTTTTCCCCAAAAATTCTAATTAAAAACAACTACTATTTTCTTTGTTTTTATTATAGAAAGTGTGTGTGTTACAGCTGTGAATGTTTTTTATACAGTGAATCAATTTGAAATTTGCTAAATCAGAATGATTTGATTCAATCCAATTTACGGTGAGATTTAATTTGATTTCAATGAATGATTCGTTTCTGTATTTTTCAAGTGCATTCATAGGATTATGTGAATGCTTCTCCTATGACTAAGAAAAAGATAAAGACAAACTACTAAAGATTATTTTTATAATTTTGTAATTTGTGCATTTAGGTAATTTAATGTTTAGTGTTAATTTTAAAATATTGAATCATACTTTACAGAATCACGGTTTATTAAATGTTTAGCATTACAAATAGACTCTTGACCAAAACAAATTAATCACAATTTAAAAAAGCCATGTTTCAAGATCGACACGTGCATCAATAGGATTTGTAATCGATGCATGTGAAAACGAGTAATTTGTTACACCTCTATGTAAAATATTTTAAAAATCCAATCAACAACCGATGGATAAAACCATTAATGTATTTGTCCATTTATTGTCTTTTACAGTAATCTGTTACACTCAGATGTGCATCACAGTATGGAAGTAATTTTCAGTCTAAGAATCCGGTTATGATTTTTTGATTAAGAATAAAGAAAAAAAAATTAAGTAAAAAATGACACATGCATGGATGAAAAAAGCTCCTCATGACTTGTTTTGCCTTTCTAACTGTCCTGTCCACTCAACTTTCCCTCAGGATGTGGAAAAACTATTGTGGCCTTGGCCATCAGTGACTATCACCTGAAGCAGTTTCCCGAAAGAGCAAAGATCGTGTTTTTGGCAACCAAGGTCGATGTCTATGAACAGCAGTACAAACTTTTCAAGGAGCACTTTTTCAGCAAGGATCCCAACATCAGGCACGATCCCTCACACTCACACACACACACACACACACACACACTCACGCACACTCTCACACACACACGCACGCACACTCACACACACACACACACACACACATACATACAAAAATATGAAGCTGCAAATCAGCATATTATACTGATTTCTGAAAATCATGTGACACTGAAGACTGGAGTAATGATGCTGAAAATACAGCTTTGATCGCAGAAATAAATTACAGTTTAACAGATATTCACACAGAAAACTGCTGTTTGAAATTATAATAATATTTCAGAATTTTTACAGTATTGATCTAATAAATACAGCCTTGGTGAGCAGAAGAGACTCGTTCAGAAACATTAAACCATTAGAATTATTCCAGATGACGGTCCTCCTGTCTGAAGTGCGTGTGTTGTGATCTGCAGGGTGACGGGGATGTGCGGTGATATGGATTATCTGTCCGTGCGCTGGCTCATAGAGAATCATGATATCGTGGTGATGACGGCTCAGATCCTGGTGAACGCGCTGCAGAGCTCTGAGGTGCCGTCTCTGGAGATCCTGTCGCTCATCCTGTTCGACGAGTGTCACAACACGACCGGAAAACACCCCTACAACAACATCATGACCCGCTACCTGGACACCAAGCTCAACAGCAGCACACACTCACTGCCACAGGTGCAGAGCACACCAATGTACTCTATATTCTATTCTATTCTGTTCTGTTCTTTTCTGTTTTCCATCCAACCAACTGCTTATCCTATATAGGGTCACACAGATGCTGTTAAAATAACACCCTGGATAGATTCTAATTTTTAAAATTATTTTATTTTATTTTATTATTTATTTTATTTTATGTAGGGTCACAGAGATGCTGGAAAACTAACACCCTGAATAGATGGCCAGTTCATCGCAGTCTATTCAGCCCTATCTTATCCAATCCTTTTTTTTTTTCACCCAATATTATCCAATCCTGTTTTGTTTTATTTTTAAAAATGTATTATTTTATTTTATTTTATTTTATTATAACACCCAGTATATTGTCTTATCCAATCCTGTTTTGTTCTATTTTTAGAATTATTTTACTTTTTTATTTTATTTTATTTTATTTTATTTTATTTTATTTTAACGCCCAGTATATTGTCTTATCCACTCCTGTTTTGTTCTATTTTTAGAATTATTTTACTTTTTTATTTAATTTTATCATCTTTACTTTACTTTACTTTACTTTACTTTATTTTATTTTATTTTTATTTTAAATTTTTCCAATCCTGTTTTGTTCTATTTTTTTAAATTAATTATTTTATATAATTTTATTATAACGCCCAGTATATTGTCTTATCCAATCCTGTTTTGTTCTATTTTTAGAATTATTTTACTTTTTTATTTTATTTTATTTTATTTTATTTTATTTTATTTTAACGC
>NW_015628680.1:666361-668681 GCF_001515625.1 Sinocyclocheilus rhinocerous | reverse complement strand
CTTTACTTTACTTTACTTTACTTTACTTTATTTTATTTTATTTTATTTTATTTTATTTTCATTTTAATATTATCCAATCCTGTTTTGTTCTATTGTTTTTTTATGAATTGTTTTATTTTATTATAACACCCAGTATATTGTCTTATCCAATCCTGTTTTGTTCTATTTTTTTAAATTAATTATTTTATATAATTTTATTATAACGCCCAGTATATTGTCTTATCCAATCCTGTTTTGTTCTATTTTTAGAATTATTTTACTTTTTTATTTTATTTTATTTTATCATCTTATCTTATCTTATCTTATCTTACTTTATTTTACTTTATTTTATTTTATTTTCATTTTAATATTATCCAATCCTGTTTTGTTCTATTGTTTTTTTATGAATTGTTTTATTTTATTATAACACCCAGTATATTGTCTTATCCAATCCTGTTTTGTTCTATTTTATTTTATTTTATTTTAACACCCACTATATTGTCTTATCCAATCTTGTTTTGTTCTGTTTTTAAAATTATTTTACTTAATATATTTTTTATTTTACTTTACTTTACATCTTCCATCTTCCGAACTGCTTATCCTATGTAGAGTCGTAGCTATGTAGAGTCCTTCATAGTCTTTTCTATTATATTCAGTTGTATTCTGTTCTTTTCTTATATCCATGTCCTGATTGGTTTATAATAATCCGGCCTGACTCAGATTGTGGGCCTGACCGCGTCGGTCGGCATCGGTTCGTTCAAGAACGAACTGGAGGCGGAAAACAACATCTTACAGCTCTGTGCCAACCTGGACACCAGGGTCATCACCACGGTTACCGAACACAAGGATGAGCTCAAGTCATACGTGCACACGCCTGAGAAAGGTCAGCGCATACAATATACACACATACGACGTTACCTATGACACATGATTATTAATGCCATGTATGTGCGTGTGTCAGCTTTTTTCGAGGTTAAACAGTGCATGAGTCACCCCTTCATCAGAATAATCAAAAACATCATGAGTAACATCGAGCAGCTGGCGCAGAAGACCTTCAACATGGGTACGCAGTCCACACCTGCACACGCATGCTGTACAAACACCGACACACACACTAACACACACGTACGTGTGTCTCTCAGAGAACCTGTCGAACATCCAGAGCCGCGAGTACGGCTCGCAGAAATATGAGCAGTGGATCGTCTCCGTTCAGAAGAGCTGCAGAGTCTTACAGATGAAGAACGCAGACGAGGAGAGACGCATCTGCAGAGAACTCTACAACTACACCGAACACCTGCGGGTCAGACAGACGGATAGATAGATCATTCAACATTACAGTATAATTGAGAGCTATCAATTTTAACATTTATTAGACTTTAAAAAAAATAACAACTTATAATTTAAGTGAACTTGAAACAACCTTCATATAAACCCATTATAATAAATGTCACATTTAGCTACCTGTGCACTTCAGCAAGTAGGAAATATACAGAAATTGAGTTAATTAAAGTTCAAACACTAAATTCTCAATTAACAGACATCACAGCAGCTGGTGATCAGGTTATTTTGACTGCTTTGAGAGCTGAACATGACGCGGATCTGACACGCATCGTAGTTTCTCATAACTCTTTACCTTTACTGACTCACTTCAGCTCTTATAACATCTTTATTCAACAATTCGTCTCCTCCGCGTCACCCTGGCGCCATTTTGGAGAATATCCGCTGAACGTAAACGTATGCTATTCTGTGTCAGCTGCGTCACACGAATACGTTTCTACATTGTTTATGCTTTGATTTGAACGAAAACAACGTATCCGCGTGACACAGCTGACACAGAATAGCATACGCTGTTTACGCTCAGTGGTAATTACATTGCTGTCTATGGGAGGCTCAGAGAGCTCTTAGAATTCATCAGAAATATCTTAATTAGTGTTCCGAAGATGAGCAGAGGTCTTACGGGTTTGGAACGACATGAGGGTGAGTAACTAATGACAGAATTTACATTTTTGGATGAACTAACCCTTTAAAGTCTCTATAATGAGCTGAGGAAATCGGGTGGGTGTGTTAGATGAGGGAGACAGTGCTGCTGCTCCAGGACAGTTTAGAAAAATGTGACTTAAATAACAAATGCTTTCATGCACAGTTTTAGTGCAGCTTTAATCGCCTTTTTGGTAACGTCATGACTTAACTAAGACACTGCATGCTCGTAGTTTCTTATGAAATGATATATAGCATGCGCCGCCGTATTTATGCGTGCAATTAAAGAGCACGCTCGATGAGCACAGTATACCGGCTCATAGATAGATAGACAGATAGACAGACAGATAGACAGACAGACAGA
>NW_015628680.1:662345-664885 GCF_001515625.1 Sinocyclocheilus rhinocerous | reverse complement strand
TATTATTATTTTTTTTTTATTATTTTGTTTAATATTTTTAGTAATGATAATAATATTTAAATTTTACAGTACTGTTATTACTATTTTTTTTATATTCATATTGATATATAATCACACTTTTTTTTTTTCTGGTCAAACAAACAGGCACAGCAAACCTTAAGCTTTAATTAAATAAATAAATAAATCACAATTTTTGTCAGAATAATTGCAATTAGATTTTTTCAAAAATCGTATAGTCCTATAAAATAGTTTTAAGTTTAATGTTTATAGTTGTTAATATTTTGAATTACAATTTATTTTTATATTTTCTGTTTATATGTTTTCATTTAAGTTTAAAGTTTTAGTAATCTTGTTGTGTGTTTTTGTTTATGTAGTTATGTTTATTTCGGTTTTTGTTGTTTTAGAACAATGAAAATGAGAAATTTTATTTCAATTAACATTTTTTTTTTTTTTCCCCAAGTAATGCATTTTTTAATAGTTTTCAGACGTGATGTGCATTTGTGTTGCTGTGCTGCAGGAATGACTCCGAACAATCAGAAGGGGATTCTGGACTCTTTTAAGAGCTCCGATCAGAGCAAGATGCTCATCGCCACATCGGTCGCTGATGAAGGCATCGATATCCCACAGTGCAACTTGGTTCTGATGTATGAATATGTGGGAAACGTGGTAAAGATGGTGCAAGTTCGAGGTAACAAACATATGCACATGCTCTCACACACACACACACACACACACTCTCAGATGCATAAGTGTTGTGTGTGTGTGTGTGCATGCATGCAGGTCGTGGTCGGATGGAGGGCAGCCGGTGTTTCCTGATCTCCAGTAATAAGGATCGCATTGCGAAGGAGAAAATAAACATGTTTAAGGAGAAGATGGTGGAGGAGGCCATCGAGCAGCTGCAGAGCCGGCCCGCCGACCTCAGCAACAAGGTTCTGCACTTCCACCGCATGTTTTAAACATTAGTGCATCTCTGCTGCGTGACATCGCTAGACAGTACGAACATGTGTGTGCTCAGGTGGACATGTTGCAGAGGGAAGATAAAGCCCGGAGGGATCACATCAGCGCCAGTCCCGAAAAACCCAAAACCCAGGGCAGTTACGAGCTCCTCTGCAGCAAGTGCAAGAGGTTTGCATGCATGAGCGACGACATCAGAGTCGTGCTGGTATGACCTTAATAATTAAATACTTACAGTAAACCCTTAAAAACCTCAAGCTTTTAAACTACTTCAAACTTAAAAATAACTCAAAACAATCAGACTTCAAGCTTTTCAAATTACTTTAAACTTAAAAATACTTAAAACATTCAAACTTTAAGCTTTTCAAATTACTTTAAACTTAAAAATAGTTAAAACATTCAAACTTTAAGCGTTGCAATCTAATTCAAACTTTAAAAAATACTTAAATTCTTCCAACTTTAAGCTTTTTAAACGACTTCAAACTTAATAAATACTTAAAACTTTCAAGCTTTTCAAACTACTTCAAACTTTAAAATATTAAAAACTTACGAACTTCAAGCTTTTTAAACTACTTCGAACTTAAAAATACGTGAAACCTACAAACTTAAAGCTTTTAAAGCTACTTCAAACTTAAAAATACTTAACTGTCAAACTTAAAGTTTTTCAAACAACTTCAAACTTAAAAATATTAAAAAATTCAAACTTATAGCTTTTCAAACTACTTAAAATTTAAAAATACTTAACTGTCAAACTTTTCAAACTACTTAAAACATAAAAATACTGAAAACCTTCAAACTTCTAGCTTTTCAATCTACTTTCAACTTAAACAAAATACTTAAAACCTTCAAACTTCAAGCTTTTTACAATACTTAAAAAAACTCAACAATACTTAAAAACCTTTAAACTCCAGGCCTTTTAAACTACTTCAAACTTAAAAATACTTAAAACCTTCAAACTTCAATCTTTTCAAACAACTTCGAACTTAAAAATATTTAAAACATTCAAACTTCTAGCTTTTCAAACAACTTCTAACTTAAAAATATTTAAAACGTTCAAACTTATAGCTTTAAAATCTACTTAATATTTAAAAATACTTAACTGTCAAGCTTTTCAAACTACTTAAATCATAAAAATACTTAAAACCTTCAAACTTCAAGCTTTTTAAATTACTTCAAACTTAAACAAATTACTTAAAACCTTCAAACTTCAAGCTTTTTACAATACTTAAAACTCAAAAATAATTAAAAACCTTTAAACTCCAGGCTTTTTAAACTACTTCAAACTTAAAAATACTTAAAACCTTCAAACTTCAATCTTTTCAAACAACTTCTAACTTAAAAATATTTAAAATGTTCAAACTTATAGCTTTTCAATCTACTTAATATTTAAAAATACTTAACTGTCAAGCTTTTCAAACTACTTAAATCATAAAAATACTTAAAACCTTCAAACTTCAAGCTTTTTAAATTACTTCGAACTTAAAAATATTTAAAATGTTCAAACTTATAGCTTTTCAATCTACTTAATATTTAAAAATACTTAACTGTCAAGCTTTTCAATCTACTTAAAACATAAAAATACTTAA
>NW_015628680.1:661398-661706 GCF_001515625.1 Sinocyclocheilus rhinocerous | reverse complement strand
GTATATTTAAAACGTTCAAACTTATAGCTTTTCAATCTACTTAATATTTAAAAATACTTAACTGTCAAGCTTTTCAATCTACTTAAAACATAAAAATACTTAAAACCTTCAAACTTCAAGCTTTTTACAATACTTCAAACTCAAAAATACTTAAAAACCTTTCAACTCCAGGCCTTTTAAACTACTTCAAACTTAAAAATACTTAAAACCTTCAAATGCCAAGCTTTTTAAACCTCTTCTGACTAGGATTTCTCAAGCCAGCATTAAAGTTTGTCTACATATTTTACTATCTAGTTTATAATTAGAGT
>NW_015628680.1:655053-661148 GCF_001515625.1 Sinocyclocheilus rhinocerous | reverse complement strand
TTCAACTCCAGGCCTTTTAAACTACTTCAAACTTAAAAATACTTAAAACCTTCAAATGCCAAGCTTTTTAAACCTCTTCTGACTAGGATTTCTCAAGCCAGCATTAAAGTTTGTCTACATATTTTACTATCTAGTTTATAATTAGAGTAAAAAATTGGGAAGAAACAATTTTTTTTTAAATAATAAAAGAATTTTCTTACTTTTTAACTTTTTTAGTTGATCTCTCACATTTCTGACTTTTTTCTCAGAATTAAGCAACAAGATTTTATTTTATTTTATTTAGCAACAAGCTGAAATTTTATTTTATTTTATTTTATTTAGCAACAAGCTGAAATTTTATTTTATTTAGCAACAAACTGAAATTTTATTTTATTTTATTTTATTTAGCAACAAGCTGAAATTTTATTTTATTTTATTTTATTTAGCAACAAGCTGAAATGTTATTTTATTTAGCAACAAGCTGAAATTTTCTTTTCTTTTATGTAGCAACAAGCTGAAATTTTCTTTTCTTTTCTTTTATTTAGCAACAAGCTGAAATTTAATTTTATTTTATTTTATTTAGCAACAAGCTGAAATTTAATTTTATTTTATTTTATTTAGCAACAAGCTGAAATTTTATTTTATTTTATTTTATTTAGCAACAAGCTGAAATTTTATTTTATTTTATTTTATTTAGCAACAAGCTGAAATTTTATTTTATTTTATTTTATTTAGCAACAAGCTGAAATTTAATTTTATTTTATTTTATTTAGCAACAAGCTGAAATTTAATTTTATTTTATTTTATTTAGCAACAAGCTGAAATTTAATTTTATTTTATTTTATTTAGCAACAAGCTGAAATTTTATTTTATTTTATTTTATTTAGCAACAAGCTGAAATTTAATTTTATTTTATTTTATTTAGCAACAAGCTGAAATTTTATTTTATTTTATTTTATTTAGCAACAAGCTGAAATTTAATTTTATTTTATTTTATTTAGCAACAAGCTGAAATTTAATTTTATTTTATTTTATTTAGCAACAAGCTGAAATTTAATTTTATTTTATTTTATTTAGCAACAAGCTGAAATTTAATTTTATTTTATTTTATTTAGCAACAAGCTGAAATTTAATTTTATTTTATTTTATTTAGCAACAAGCTGAAATTTAATTTTATTTTATTTTATTTAGCAACAAGCTGAAATTTAATTTTATTTTATTTTATTTAGCAACAAGCTGAAATTTAATTTTATTTTATTTTATTTAGCAACAAGCTGAAATTTAATTTTATTTTATTTTATTTAGCAACAAGCTGAAATTTAATTTTATTTTATTTTATTTAGCAACAAGCTGAAATTTAATTTTATTTTATTTTATTTAGCAACAAGCTGAAATTTAATTTTATTTTATTTTATTTAGCAACAAGCTGAAATTTAATTTTATTTTATTTTATTTAGCAACAAGCTGAAATTTAATTTTATTTTATTTTATTTAGCAACAAGCTGAAATTTAATTTTATTTTATTTTATTTAGCAACAAGCTGAAATTTAATTTTATTTTATTTTATTTAGCAACAAGCTGAAATTTAATTTTATTTTATTTTATTTAGCAACAAGCTGAAATTTAATTTTATTTTATTTTATTTAGCAACAAGCTGAAATTTAATTTTATTTTATTTTATTTAGCAACAAGCTGAAATTTAATTTTATTTTATTTTATTTAGCAACAAGCTGAAATTTAATTTTATTTTATTTTATTTAGCAACAAGCTGAAATTTAATTTTATTTTATTTTATTTAGCAACAAGCTGAAATTTAATTTTATTTTATTTTATTTAGCAACAAGCTGAAATTTAATTTTATTTTATTTTATTTAGCAACAAGCTGAAATTTAATTTTATTTTATTTTATTTAGCAACAAGCTGAAATTTAATTTTATTTTATTTTATTTAGCAACAAGCTGAAATTTAATTTTATTTTATTTTATTTAGCAACAAGCTGAAATTTAATTTTATTTTATTTTATTTAGCAACAAGCTGAAATTTAATTTTATTTTATTTTATTTAGCAACAAGCTGAAATTTAATTTTATTTTATTTTATTTAGCAACAAGCTGAAATTTTATTTTATTTTATTTAGCAACAAGCTGAAATTTTATTTTATTTTATTTTATTTAGCAACAAGCTGAAATTTTATTTTATTTTATTTTATTTAGCAACAAGCTGAAATTTTATTTTATTTTATTTTATTTAGCAACAAGCTGAAATTTTATTTTATTTTATTTTATTTAGCAACAAGCTGAAATTTTATTTTATTTTATTTTATTTAGCAACAAGCTGAAATGTTATTTTATTTAGCAACAAGCTGAAATGTTATTTTATTTAGCAACAAGCTGAAATGTTATTTTATTTAGCAACAAGCTGAAATGTTATTTTATTTAGCAACAAGCTGAAATGTTATTTTATTTAGCAACAAGCTGAAATGTTATTTTATTTAGCAACAAGCTGAAATGTTATTTTATTTAGCAACAAGCTGAAATGTTATTTTATTTAGCAACAAGCTGAAATGTTATTTTATTTAGCAACAAGCTGAAATGTTATTTTATTTAGCAACAAGCTGAAATGTTATTTTATTTAGCAACAAGCTGAAATTTTATTTTATTTAGCAACAAGCTGAAATTTTATTTTATTTAGCAACAAGCTGAAATTTTATTTTATTTAGCAACAAGATTTTATTTTATTTTATTTAGCAACAAGCTGAAATTTTATTTTATTTTATTTTATTTAGCAACAAGCTGAAATTTTATTTTATTTTATTTTATTTAGCAACAAGCTGAAATTTTATTTTATTTTATTTTATTTAGCACCAAGTTGAAATTTTATTTTATTTTATTTTATTTAGCACCAAGTTGAAATTTTATTTTATTTTATTTTATTTAGCACCAAGTTGAAATTTTATTTTATTTTATTTTATTTAGCACCAAGTTGAAATTTTATTTTATTTTATTTTATTTAGCACCAAGTTGAAATTTTATTTTATTTTATTTTATTTAGCACCAAGCTGAAATTTTATTTTATTTTATTTTATTTAGCACCAAGTTGAAATTTTATTTTATTTTATTTTATTTAGCAACAAGCTGAAATTTTATTTTATTTTATTTAGCAACAAGCTGAAATTACTTTTAGATTACTTTTTTTATCAAACTTGTTTTTTACTTACCATTACACATACCGAATTGATATTTAAAAAAAGCAAGGAAAAAGAAAATATATTCCATTTTTTGATATCAACAACATAAAATGCATTAAAAATTACATTACACCATGGGTTTCCCAAACTGGGCTTAATGTAAGAACTGCAGTGGGTTTGACTGAGTTGATAAAAAGTTAATAATTAATTAAATAACAAAAATGTAAAATAAAAAACAATTAAACACTTGAACACTAAAAATAGAAATATATATATTTTTAGGTTATATTTAGCTTACCTGCATGTCAGTGTGACCATTAGGGTTGCAAAAAGGTGGAACATTTCCAGTAAATTTTGGAAATATTCCAGATATTTTAGAAACTTTCCAGGATTTTTTGGAATATTCCGAAATTTTGGGGATTTTTGGAAAGTTTGGCTGACAAATAAGGAAATTTAGAAGAGAAAAAAAAGAAGAATTAGGCAGAATCAATAAACTATGAAATCATGTAATACGTAAAAAAACCTGTAATCTGATTATGAGCATTTTAAAATATAATGTAATCTAATTACAAGTACTTAATTTTTGTAATCTGATTACATGTAATCAGTTACTACGCAGCACTGTGCAGGATATACACTGCCATTCAAAGTTTGGGATCAGTAAGATTTGTAATGTTTTTTAAAGAAGTCTCTTCTGCTCATCAAGGCTGCATTTATTTGATCAAAAATACAGAAAAAAACAGTAATCTTGCAAAATGTTATTACAATATAAAATAATGGTTTCTATTTTAATATCCTTTAAATTATAATTTATTTCTGTGATGCAAAGCTGAATTTCCATCATCATTACTCCAGTATAAAGTGTCACATGATCTTCAGAAATCATTCTAATATGCTGATTTATTATTAGAATTATCAATGTTGTGTCAAACTTCAAGCTTTTTACAATACTTAAAACTCAAAAATACTTAAAAACCTTTAAACTCCAGGCCTTTTAAACTACTTCAAGCTTAAAAATACTGAAAACCTTCAAACTTCTAGCTTTTCAATCTACTTAAAATTTAAAAATACTTAACTGTCAAGCTTTTCAAATTATCAATGTTGTGTTTTTTGGGAAGCTGTGATACTTTTTTCAGGATTCTTTGATGAATAAAAAAAAGTTAAAAAGAAGAGCATTTATTTAAAATAGAAATCCTTTCTAACAATATACACTACAGTTCAAAAGTTTGGGGTCAGTAAATTTTTATTCTTTCTTTTTTTTGAAAGAAATTAATTTTTATCATCAAAGAGTCCTGAAACAATATTGCAGTTTCCCAAAAAATATTTGGCAGCAGAACTGTTGCCAACATTGATAATTCTAATAATAAATCAGCATATTAGAATGATTTCTGAAGATCATGTGACACTTTATACTGGAGTAATGATGATGGAAATTCAGCTTTGCATCACAGAAATAAATTATATTTTAAAGGATATTAAAATAGAAACCATTATTTTATATTGTAATAACATTTTGCAATTTTACTGTTTTTTTCTGTAATTCTGATCAAATAAACACAGCCTTGATGAGCAGAAGAGACTTCTTTAAAAACATTACAAGTCTTTGAGCGGCAGTGTGTGTGTGTGTGTGAGTGTTAAATACTTGATTCTGATTGTTAATTCACATTTGAGTGACTTGCTGTTGTGATTTGACTCCAGGATCTGCCGCTGCTGAAGATCGAGAGTTTCGTGGTGCAGGACTGCGTCACTCGCAGGCAGCATTACTTCAGAAAGTGGCGTGACGTGACGTTTGCCATGCGTGAGTTTGACATGACGGAGATCACGGCTGAAGCGTGTCGGCCGAGAGACTGAGAACACCAAACACAGCGACAGCTGAAGTTTAGCAGACACATTCCTCGTGCGTGTGTGTCTATAAAATATAATCGAAACATGACTTAAATCTTAAATCTTACTCCTTATTCTAATTCCTGGTATTTTTTAATTTGATGAACTGTGTTTGTGTAATCCAGATGATATGTAGTCTTAACAGCCCGACACCACACGCACAAACAGATAATAATCGTTAATCACATTTAATCTCATTATTTTGTGATGCTACTGGAACTTTACTGCACGTGACACCTTTATTGTTTTTTATTGTATATTAACTTGGACAGGGTGGCTTTTACTGGTAAAGTCAACGGATTAATTAGACATGACTATGTAAGCTAGTTTTAGATTACATGTGTAATGTCTGATTTGTTAATGGAATTTTGAATATTAAAATAATGAAACTATTTGGTTTGAATTTATCTGATACATTTGATGTCCACTTTTTTTTGTTTGTTGAAGACAATTGAAATGGAGGTAATAATGAAAATAAAATAACACTTAAAATAAGAAAATTTAAATGTTGTGAATATTAATATTTTACGAATCTAAAATATAATTTTTTTTATGTTAAGAAAAAGCATTTTTTAGGAACATTTTTGCATTGTAACAATTTTCATGGCAATTAAGCACATTTTTTTTTATTGCTGTACTTTCAAAAATCTAATTGTCATCGCAGAAATGCACGACAGAAATGCATATATATATATATATTTTATTGCATTATGATAGTATTTGTGAAATATAACTGAAATATGAAATTCATCATATTACAATAATTCACAAACACTAGAAATATAAAACAAACTTAAAAGTAAAACATCTGAATATGCCACTTGGGAAGAAAATGTGCTTAATTGCTTTGAAAATAATTCACGATAAAAAAAAGGCCCTAAAAATAGGATACGTTTTCTTATATTTCTCTTGATAAATGATTTGCCCGGTGAGGTGGAAAATCGTTCAATTAAGACAATTAATGGCAGTCTATAAAGCCTTAAGTTAATGGTGCTTGAAATCCCAGCGTTGGCTTGCATCCGGAGCTGAAGCTGCGTGTCTGAGGA
>NW_015628680.1:652897-655034 GCF_001515625.1 Sinocyclocheilus rhinocerous | reverse complement strand
TGTGTGTGTGTGAGTGCATGTGTGTGTGTATATATATAATCTCCATGATTTATGCGATTCATCTGTAATTTATAGATAGACAGATAGATGTGTGTTACATATGTGCTAAGATTTTAGGATTTACAATTTGTAATTTTTTCTTGTTTAGTTTCCCCATATATATATATATATATACTGTATATAGTCTGATTTATAGATATGTATTCTGATTTCTGAGATTTAATACTAAAATAATTTCAAAAATTTAAATAGTAAGATTTTACAGACATATATTGATTTATAAGTTTGTAGCAAGATTTTACATAATTATTTCTTGATTATTTACCCCACGATGTATGAGATTAATTTGTATAAAGTAATGTCAACTTTTGAGTCATATCATTTTGATATGTATGTTATATTTATATATGTGTTAAGATTTTAGGATTTACAATTTTAATGAATTATTTCTTAAATATGTATGTGTATCTATCTCTCTATCCATATTAAATCAGAATATATAAACATAAATTATATATTCTGATTTGTAAGTATATAGTGAGATTTAATAAAAAAAATACATAATTTCATATATATATGGCAGGAGAATATGTCTTTGTCCCTCACACACACACACACACAAACACAAACACAAACACACACACACTCCACTGGGAGGTATGTGAGAATAATAGAGATGGGTCTAGAGGGTTTTATTGACACACACACACACACACTCTCTCTCTCTCACACACACACACACTCACACACACACACACACATACTCTCTCTCTCACACACACACTCAAACACACACACACTCAAAGGCGACGTGTCTGATGTAAATCTCAGGCAGAGTGAAGGCATCTCTCAGCCCCTCCCTCATTCTAGAACACAGGACTTCATGTCATTATAATTCATGTTGCCTAGCAACATGGGAGTCGTCATAGAGGCCCAACAATAAAGAGATGACATGTACAGTGATGTGCTGAGCGCTTTAACGCCAAGATATGCCTCCGCCATCTTTTCCTGCTCATCTGTGCTTGAAGGGATCAGAATTAGAAACGCCATTTAAACGCTCTCCGAGTGACATCTTATCACGTCGCGCCGTCAGCCCTCGGATACGTGTTATCTAGCTTAAATCGAACCTCTTGTTGACTCCTTTGCAAGCATTATGCATTTCACAAAACATGTTAGTGGTGTATAAATGCATGATGGGGTGTTTTGCACAAATAAAGGAGACGCACAGAAAGTCACAGTTCAAAAAGGATCACATTTAATCAACAAGCCATCCTAAGAGTCTCTTATCCATCAAGACAGTGAGGCGTCACAACAGCAATAAACAAAGTTATTTTCTTAAAGTCTTTAGTTCAAAACAAAACACTTTTCTACCCATGCAACAGAAAGGTGGTTTAAAGGAATTGTTCACTCAGAGATGAGCTTTCTGTCGTCATTTACTCGCCCCAAACCTGTGACTTGCTTTCTTCTGTGGAACAAGGAGAATTTTTAAAGACTATCCTGGTTGTTCCTTTCAATCAAATGAAAGGGAGGTCAAATGATTATTTATGACTACAGATGTCTTTTCCCAACACAAAACTATCATATGACTTCAGTGAACCTATAATATAGTGCATTCATCGTATGGACTGCTTTTATGCTGTTTGTCTCGTGATTTTAGAGTTTGACAGACCTCAATTGCTTCAATGCATATTCTTCGAATAACCTCCTTTTGTCTTCTGCAGAAGAAAGCGAGTGATTGAAATGACATGAGGGTGAGTAAATGATGACTGTATATTCGCTTTCAGGTGAACTATTCCTTTAAAGGGTTAGTTCACCCAAAAATGAAAATTAGCCCATAAATTACTCACCCTCAAGTCATTCTAGGTGTATATGACTTTCTTCTTTCAGACAAATCCGAAAGTTATATTAAAAATGGTCTTTGATCTTTCAAGCTGTTTAATGCCACTCAGTGGCTGTTGCATGCATCAGTCCAAAAGAATTTAAATAAAAAGCGCCCATCTATTAAAAAAAAAGTGTCTCACGCGGCTCCGGGGGGTGAACAGAGGCCTCCTGTAGCAAATCTATGCGTTTTTGTAAGAAAAATATCCATATTCAAAACTTAATAATCACTTTAATCTAGCTTGCGCTCACTGTTGTA
>NW_015628680.1:642752-652858 GCF_001515625.1 Sinocyclocheilus rhinocerous | reverse complement strand
AGTGACGAACGTGGAAGCGCAGGGGAGAGATCAAAACTAAACAACGGTCACTAATTAGAAGTACAAAACGAGGATTTGTAAAGAAGGATGGCGGAGGATTACGATATAAGCCAAGAGGAGACTGGTTTTCCTTTGCTAAAGTAAGGAAGCTTTGCTTCCTTTGCGCCTGTTAACAAACGTTGGTTTTCACGAGACTCACCGGCGCATGCGCAGCGCTGACCTCATACGCCATCCTCCCGGAGCTGCTTCCGTGTACAACTGTGAGCGCAAGCTAGATTCAAGTGATTATTACGTTTTGAATATGGATATTTTTCTTACAAAAACGCATGGATTCGCTACAGGAGGCCTTTGTTCACCCCCCGGAGCCGTGTGAGACACTTTTTTTATGGATGGGCGCTTTTTATTTAACTTCTTTTGGACTGATGCATGCAACACCCGCTGAGTGCCATTAAACAGCTTGAAAGATCAAATACAATTTTTAATATAACTCCGACTGGATTCGTCTGAAAGAAGAAAGTCATATACACCTAGAATGACTTGAGGGTGAGTAATTCATGGGCTAATTTTCATTTTAGGGTGAACTAACCCTTTAAGCTCGGATGGGGTCCTGATACGACTGAATTCAAGTCTCTGTTTCTCTATGTCCGTTGGTGTTTGGATAAGGTGAGGTCAGTCTGAGACCCAGAGACTTGCCCTCGACGTCTCTCCGGCGGGGCATGTGCACCTGACGCCCCCCCCCAGTGCTAAACGGGCCACAGTGAGTCCTGAGGGGAAGGGGTAGAAAGAGAGGAGGGCGGTGAGAGTCCCTGATTGCGGAACCGTATGATCAGACCTCGGGGTAGATCGTAGGTGTATGACCTGCAGATCTTCTAGTGTTCAAGTCCGGTTTTATGACGTGGATTGGTGGCGTGTTCTTCAGAAGAACCAGCGGAAGGTGTCGGCGGCTCCTGCCGATGGTGCTCTCTGAGGGAAGACACAGGAGACAGTGGGAATTCTGGACAGATTCCAGTTTAGCTGTTTGGTGTGAATCATCTTCACAATAAGATGCAATGATTCAAAATATTGGTTCATCAAAAATAAGAATTAAATTGGGAAAACGAAAACAACAGACCAACCCGACCATCTGTATGCAAAGGCCCTCACAACCGTGTTTCCGTTAGCTGAGACGACTGTTTATGTAACGATTATTGTTGGCTCTTTGATGAATTGCTTTTGTTTCTCTTTGGATAAAAGCGTCTACTAAATGCATAAATGTAATTATGAAACTTTTAGTCACTGGATTTGATAAAAGTTTGTGAGGATTGAACAACAAGAGTTTTGTTGAAAAAAAGTAGCACATAAACTAGTTGACTAAGAGTTTTTGCAAATAGTTGGTACTTCATGAACTGACACAGCACACATTTTTTGCATTGATTGCATATTACTCTGAACCATGTGTAGATGTCTTGGATATGTAGTTTACTTGCTACTAAGGCGTTTCTGTAGCTCAAACATTAGAGCATGGCATTGGCGACATCAAGGTTTTGGGTTCAATTACCAGGGAATGTGTGAACTGATAAAAATTTACATTTTGAATTCAGTGTAAGTTGTTTTGGATAAAAGCATCTGCCAAATGCATAAATGTAATGTTCTTAAACATTACCTGGACCCTCCCCAGCACTGCACATCTTTAATTATATGGAGACATCCCAAATGCAGTGCCAGGGAGACTCCAAACAAACTCTTAAAGCCTGTCCACACCAAGGATGATAACTATAATGATATGTTTTAATTCTTTGAGAATAATGAAGTCTGCACCACAAATATATCGACACACAGAAATGATATTGTTGGAATCACTTTCAGAATATTTATCTCCTGGTGGTGAATGATAAAAACAGCCAATAACAATCCATCCGACTATAAAGAGCACAAGCATTTCAAGCGGCAGAAGACAAAACTGCAATGCACGCTTAGAATAAACAGAACATTATTGTCTGCTTATGTAGTTAACATTATTATTTAAAATCTTCCTGTGTAAAGGTGCGTTCACATTTACCATTGTTCAGCGAATTATCACAGGTCATTTCAGTGGGAAAGATGCTTGTTTTGAAAGTCACTTCTACACCTCTCTACACTTTTATTAATAGACTATGGACCTTTTCACCTGCAAAATTTGGCTAATGTGATCACATCTTAAATCGGTGGTTCTTGGTCAGATTAAGCTGAAATGTGGACCTGATTTTATGCCAACAGGCGCTGGGCTCTCCACAACTAGATCTGATGGTACTGGACTGGTTTGTGATGGTCTGATTTTGATTCTGGTGAGTTGTGTTAACGGGTTGTGAATAGATTAAGCTGTCTTTGTATTATTACAGAGAACTTACAACATGTTGCCTCATCTCTCAGCCCTCAATACTGACTGTGTGCGCGAGAGCGATAAAGTGTGTGCTTGAGTGTAAGGGCATTTTTCCAGCATAAGAGGGCTCAAACCATCAACTAACACACACACACAGACATTAATGCATGATGGTTAATTATGGCCGCTCGTGCCAAGACTGGGCTCTACTCCAAACCCCCAGCCAATCAAACAGCCCACTTCAGTAGAGCTCCCTGCATATGTGTGAGTGCGTGTGAGAATCCCACCTCCATCGTGCTGCCTGGTTTCTTCTTGAGTTCTTCGCACTTTCTGAACTTGCAGATTTGATGACCCGTCTTTCTGTTTCGACAGGAGCTGCATACACCGCAGTTAATGAGCCTCCTGCAGGGGGCGCACACGCCGCAGCGCTTACGCTTGCGCTTGGCCGCTCCGCTACCATTGCTGCTAGCGCTGCTGCAACTGCCGTTGGCGTTTCCGTTAAGAGCAGCGGGCGAGCCGGAGCAGGACGAACCGCTGTGCTGGCAGTCCGCCGCCACGTTGGCAATCTGAAACGCGCTGTCTGACATCGTGACCCCCGACGACCCTGCACCGGAGTGAAGTGTCGTCATGACGATGACCCCCGGTGGCAGCGACAGACCCCCCAACGGGGGCATCCCTCCGAATGTCCCGCCTCGGTCCGCCTCTCCGGCTCCACTAGGCGGCGGGCACTTCAGTCGGTTCATGCACTCGGCCCCCGTTACGGGAAGACCGCGGCATTGCTCCGCAGCTAGCGGCGACAGGAAGTTGTCAGCACCCATCGGGAGGGCGGAGTCTTGTGGAATGTGTTTGGCGGACATGTGCATGTTCACCGGCTCCGCCCTCGACATGCCAGTCCGATGTGTGTGAGGTCCGTTAACATTAACCGAGGTGGGCTTTCGCCCCCATAGCATGGCGTTGTCGCAGGGCCAGGGTGGCATCGCCGATAGGCGGGCTGAGGGGAAGAGGGGCGTGGCGATTCGGGTGATTTTGGCGTTCTGGGGAAATGGGGTGGCGGCAGCAGCGGCCGCAGCGGCTGTGCTGTTCTTATAGAAGGTGGCAAATGAGCGGTATCGCTCCATCTGCGCGCTGTAGTCCAACACGGGGTTCACGCACGAGTCGATCTGCAGAGGAAAGTCCCGCCCGGGGGTGGGGTTATAGTTGTAGGTGTGGCCATGGGTGTGGCCATGAGTGTGTGGGGTTTCCATGCACACACTACTGCTCATGTTCGCCATCAGAGCAAAACAAACACGCACTAACACCCAACCATCCACGGCACTGGTCCTGTGGAGGAAAGAGGAGGTGGACGTGAACAGAGAACTACAACTAAGCGGAATCGCAATTCAGAAATCTTTCATTTATTTGCAGACAATAGAGAATATTTTGTCAAATCCTAAAGGATGCATACAAAATTGCTTAATGGTATTTTAGAACCAAAACGAATCAAACAAGAGTCCACTAAGAATCAAAACAACTAAAATTACGAAAAACAAAAACCCTGAAAATAAGAAAATTACAGTTTACGCAATCTTATTTGACTCTTAAGGCTCTTGCACACTGAGTCCGAAATTTTCGTCCGAATTTTTCGCACGTTAAAAAATAAATACGATCTCACGTTGTGTCAATCACGTTTACACACTGCCTCCGAAACTTTCGTTCGTCATAAAAAAATTCGGATCGGTTTTGATTTTCTGCGTTTTTCGCATCCGTAGCAAGCATTTTGAGAGGTGTTTTGACAATTCAGAGCCACCATACAAGCGAACGCCAAAATCCAGAATGGCGTCTGACAAGATGATCACTTCTTCTCGCTGCACAAAGCACTGTATAGGTCCTTGCCAAGCGGCAACCTCACGCTTTCTCTCGTGAAGCCAACCTACGGGTGACGTCACGGACACTACGTCCATGTTTTTATACAGTCTATGGTCCTTGCACACTAAGTTAACGGAATTTTTTTTTTTCAATATGTGGCTCCAGTATCGCTAGCAAAGCATCAAACTGAGCCACTGACATCCTGAAGTAAACTTTGAATCTCCCGGGATAATCCCGCAGCTCCTTGATAAGGAGGTGGAACTCTCCTTGGATTGGATGATGGATCCAATATTTCCTCTTTCTTTTTCTCTTTTTAAGAAGAGCGAGGACAGCAAAATCATCTTCACTGCTTGAAGACTCCATTTTCAATTGTTTTGCGAATTTTTTTCGCAATGGATTAATTAATACGCATCGGACTCAGTGTGCAAGGTTTCTGTGCGTGACGAAAATTTCTGACTCGTAATTCATTCTCAGTGGGTTCCAAAACAGAATATAATAGAAATTCAATTTTAAAAACTGAAATTTGATTCAGTCAAATTTAGATTAAAAATTTAAGAAAAACAGTTCAGATAAACAGCAAAGGTTTTTATATGCATTTATGTACATTTTTAATGCTCATTGTTTCCTCCCAGCTCTTAAATTATGATGCATCTTGAATTTATTGCTCCATTTATTTACAGAAAAGAGAAATTTTGATAAATAATAAAGGATGTATACAAAATTGCTTAATGAATACTTTAGAACCAAATTTAAACAAGCTTAATGTCATCTAAAAATCAAAACAAGATCCTAAAATAAAATAATGAAAAACAAAAGCCCTGAAAATACACGAGATTCAGTTACATTTAGATTAAAACAATAAAAAAAAGCATAGTTCAGATAAATAGCAAAAGGTTTTATGCATTTATGTACATATCTTTTTGCATATGCATGACATAATTTAGGACAATACAGAGCATTATATCTAACACCATCAGGTCCGCCTTTAAATGTGTTATTGTTTTAATTAGAGGAACAACAGAAATGGCGATAATAAGCAGTGGAGGAGAAAGTTACCGTGTCAAAATGTGTGTATGTGTGTGTTTACGTGAAAGAGATCACGATCCTTTAACGGAGAGCATCACCGCGCGCTGATGCCGCCTCAATAATCCCCGTTACAAGAAAAAACACGCGCCACAAAACAACGAGACGCGTCCGTTTTAACGATCACCTTGAGCAGCTGCGGCGCTAAATACCGAGACTAACGGGAATAATAAATAATATTGACGCCGCCAACGACGCACCGTCCTCAGGGGCGGGTATGGGTGACGGAAGGGTAGACGGCTCCTCCCGGTGTGTGTGTGTGTGTGTGTCGCGCTGCGTGTGGCTGACGGGGGGGTGAGGTGAGGAAGCGCCTTTGCGGACACCTCCTGATCATTGGCGGGAAATGATTGTGGAAGCGCGGGAGGCGCGCGGGGGCTGACATACGGGGTCTCGCGCAGCGCTGAGGGTAATGCGTGTCAACTCCTCTCGCGCCCTTTTTTTCCCCCCCGCCGACGCCTGAATGACGGTTATTACCTTCAGTACCTACTTTTACCACTGGATAGCACTTATGGGTTAAGTTTTTGGGTGGGGGGAAATTTATTTACATTTTTTTTGTTCATTTATTATTTTCATGACTATTGTTTGTTTTTCATTTTCTTTTTTTAATGTTTATCTGTTAAAATGTACGTTTCATATGTTTGTATTTAAAAAAAAGTGTAATTACAAGTGACTGTCTGCTAAAATTTCTAATAATAAAAATATTTAAACCATAATCGCTAATTTTGTAATTATCGCTAATATCGCTAATTGCCATGGTAACCGTATTTCCGCTAAATTTTCCGTTGTGCATATGTTATTGTAAATATGTGATACATTTTCCATTAGCACCATTGTGATCGTAAAAAATTGCGGTTACCATGGTAACTTTTTTAGAACGGCATAAATAGTGGGTTTTAATCGCGCGATGGCACGTGATATAGCTACTATATTATATACTGTACATAAATACTGTACAAAATTTACACACACACACATACTGTACATAAATCTTCTGTTCCAGGTTTTACCACATTATTATTTATTTATTAGTCTTACTTATTTAATTGTTTTAAAATAATGTCGTCCATGATGCACTGCTTTCTGTGAATCTGTCTACACTAATATACTGCCTATGTAGAAAAGAAAAAGAAAGAATAACAGTACGCAACAATGTTTTAATCAAACTGGTGTAATCAGGCTGAACTTTTGACAGGAATGGAAAGTTAAAGCAGCACTATGTAACTTTTTCTGTGTTCAAAATTTGCAAAATGTATATAATGAGCGAGTACATCATGAATTCATCTTCCAAACCGCGTTTTTGTCTTATTCCGAATCACTACGGTACACTTATAATAAGTATTTATATTTGGACTATTGTAGCCTGGTCGGGTCGTCACCGCTGCGGAGTAACACATACCTGCGTGAATCGCCAGAGACATAAACTTAGAGAAGTAGATCCGGTTAGAATGTTCTTTCGCAGGATGTGTGCAGTTCTGTTTATTAACCGCTAGAGCGCCAAAAGTTACATAGAGCTGCTTTAAGCACTGCTTTCATTGCATTGGGATGCAGTATTTCATGCAGTTGCATGCGGTTGTCTAAATTTTACTTTTAGTTCAGTTTTAGTTTTTTCTTCATCATAAACATATTTTACTTATAGATTGTTATATATACTAGTTTTTTATTGATACTTTGAAATAGCTTTTTTTATGTGTTTAATCTTCACTTTAATTTTAGTTTAATTTTTAGTATTTTTATCATGTGCTTTTGTCATTTTTATTCATTTCTATTAATATTTTTTATATTATATTATTATATTAATATAATATTATATATATTATATTAAATTATATTTCAAATTTTCATTTTAATTTTAGTTTATTTTTATCATGCTCTTTTGTCATTATTTATTTTATTAATTTATTCTTATATTAGTTTTAGTTTTTATTTATTTCCAGTTAGTAATTTTGGTGCTTTATCTTAAACATATTTCAGTTATATAATATTGTACTATTATAGAATTGATATTTCAGTTATATACTATTATGTATTTTAAATTTCACTTAGATTCGTATTAATATTTGAATTAGCTTTTATGTTTATATTTCCAGTTTTCATTTAATTTTAGTTTAATATTTAGTGATTTTATCATGTGCTTTTGTCATTTTCATTCATTTTTATTTTTAATATTATTATTATTTTTAAATATTACTATTTAGGTTTAATTTGTTATTTCAGTTCAGGTTTTAGTTCATTTTTCCAGTTAGTAATTTTGGTGCTTCATCTTAAACATATTTCTATTATATACTATTATATATATTCCAAATTTCACGTATACTATTATAGTTTGCATTAAAATTTGAACTAGCTTTTATTTTTATATTTTAATTTAATTTTTATTAATTTTATTATGTGCTTTTGTCATTTTATTAGTTTAAGAAAATAACTGGCAAAAGTAATAGGTTTTATTTTTTCGAGCGTACAGAAAACTCACTCACTGTACACAGTATGTATACTGCAGAAACAGTATGAGCAGTATGTATTGTTGAACACACACACACACACACACTCACACACTCACACACACACACACACTCATGCTCTTGTGTTGTGTCTGGTTTGTGTAGCTGTGTGTGAGTCGGGCTGTAAACACGGCGAGTGTGTTGGACCGGATCAGTGTCATTGTCATCCAGGATTCACCGGAAAGACCTGCAACCAAGGTAGCACACAATAACACACATGAACACACACTTTCCCCAATAAAACTCACAGTACGATTCTCACCTAAGAATACAAACACATGTGAAAGTGTGAATGGTGACATCATGAAGAGTGTGTGTGTGTGTGCGTGTGTGCGTGTGCGTGTGCGTGTGTGTGTGTGTGCGCGTGTGTGTGTGTGTGTGTGTGTGTTGCCCTTGAATACCTGTATAGTTTTGTAATCGATCTATGAGTATGTCATGATCTATAGTGTCGAACGCAGCACTAAGATCAAGTAAAACTAGCAATGAGATGCAGCCTTGGTCTGACGCAAGAAGCAATTCATTTGTAATTTTAACAAGTGCAGTTTCTGTGCTATGGTGGGGCCTGAAACCTGACTGAAATTCTTCATAGAGATCATTTTTTGCAGGAAGGAGCACAATTGCGCAGCCACAACTTTTTCTAAAATTTTAGACATAGACGGAAGATTTGAGATGGGTCTGTAATTTGCCAGTTCACTAGGATCTAGTTGTGGTTTCTTAATAAGAGGCTTCATAACCGCCAGCTTGAATGGTTTTGGGACGTGACCTAAAGACAACGACCAGTTAATAATATTGAGAAGCGGTTCTTCTGCTACAGGTAACAACTCTTTCAGTAATTTAGTGGGTACAGGATCTAATAAACATGTTGTTGTAGATTCAGTGATAAGTTTATTTAGCTCTTCCTGTCCTACAGTTGTAAAGCACTGTTTGTGTGTGTGTGTGTGTGTGTGTGTGTGTTTCTGCAAGGATGAACTTGTCTGTAAAATCAGATGCATGTCAAAGCACATTCCTCTCATACTTACAGAGACACACAGAACGTGTACATACATCACCGCTGACTGCACACGCCTCTGTCTGTGTGAGTGTGTGTGTGTGTGTGTGTGCGTGCAGACGCTCAAATAAATAAAGTCAAATAAAGGTGGAACGGATGTGTTTTTAGTGGTTTCTTGAAGATGGTTAAGGACTCAGCTGCTCGGATTGAGTTGGGCAGGTCATTCCACCAGGAGGGAACAGTTAATGAAAAAGTCTGTGAAAGTGACTTTGTGCCTCTGAGAATGTCATAAACCTGACTATAATATGTTGTTAATCAATCAAAAATCACTGGAAAAAAAAAAGATTAAAATGAGATGTTACATTTTGCATTAATTATATTTATAATTTTATTTAGTGATAATTGTTATCATTTGTAATTAATTAATACTATTTTAAATACGTAATTGTAATAAATAAATAATATTGAATTATTTTATCTATAGTGATATATAATTGTTTCTATATAATTTATATTTGGGTTAAATTTAATCATATAATAATTATATTATTAAATTGAATCTCATTATAAATTATATATAATTATTTACAGATTTCATTATATCATTAATTTTATTATTAAATAATTGTAATATATATTTATTATATAAATAGAATATATAATTATTAAAATAATATTTTAATTATATCTATGTATTAATGACCGTTATACATAGATTTTTTTTTGGCATCGCGTAATTTTCCAAGTCACATTATACTGCATTAAATTATCACAGACTCTAAACATTTGTGTGTTTTTTTTTTGTTTGTTTGTTTGTTTGTTTGTTTTTCCAGATAAAAAGCTTTTGTCTATTTGCTATGACAAGCCCGGACACAAGAAATGCAAATGCACACCGAGCGTTAATAGAAAGGGTTACGACTGTAAATGTAAGTATGTGTGATTTATGTCATTGATTGACAGTATGTTCTGTGTGTTTAAAGGTCTCCTGAAATGCTTAGAAACACGCAGCGTTACTCTGTGTTGACATAGTTTGAACTGAAACAGGAAGACGGGGCGGGACATATCAAGCAGCCCCGCCCCTTTTTAAAATAGCCAATAGCGTTGGTTTATATCACAGCTTGGGCTAGAGCCGTTCAGAGCCGTTGAGCTCCGTAAAGCCGCAGGGTATGCCAGCCACAATCTCATCCATATTGCTATAAAATATAGCATGCTGTGTAGAATTCAAATAGCTCCGATACATTTTGTGGTCTGCGCATGTGATCCGCTCCGTGCTATCGTGTCTCTGGACCGGAGCAGAGTGTGTGCGCGGTGCGGTGGTTAGCGTGACACGGCGCCAAACCAGATTTCTTTCTTT
>NW_015628680.1:640963-642490 GCF_001515625.1 Sinocyclocheilus rhinocerous | reverse complement strand
TTTTGGCGGAAGTGACGAACTGAAAGCTTTGAATGCTTATATCTTCTAAATGCGAATTTTGTCACTGTTTTGGAGCACACTGCCTTATAGATAACCTTAAGACTAACATATTGATACTAACACCCAAAACACTTTCATTTTGATTTCATGGGGACTTTAAGTGATGCTGTGTGTGTTTCAGCTGTTGTTAAAGTCACCATTGAGCCTGCAAGACCAGTCGAAGTCACAGTCAGCCCCACAAACATCTCCACGGCAACAACTCCCATGACAACCACCAGAGAAACAACAACAACAACAACAACAACAACAACCGCACTGATGAGCTCAACTACAACACTAGACAACCGCATTCACAGAGAGAACACAGCGAAACCACGAGGAGATGTACACAGTGAGATTTATTCATATTTTTAAAGGATATCTCTTCTGCTGCATTTAATCGGTCAAAAATATACAGTTAAAAATACTGTAAAAATTGTGAAATATTATTAGAATTTTAAACAGCTGTGATTATATTGTAAACTGTAATTTATTTCTGTGATGCGCAGCTGTATTTTCAGCATCATTACTCCAGTCTTCAGTGTCACATGATCTTCAGAAATCATTCTAATATGCTGATTTGCTGCTCGAGAAACATTTCTGATTATTATCAATGTTGAAAACAGTTGTGCTGCACAATATTTTTGTGGAAACTGATGCATTTTATTTTTCATGATTCACAGATGAACAGAAAGTTCAGAAGAACAGCATTTATTTGAAATAGAAATCTACTGTAACATTATGAATGTCTTTACTGTCACTTTTGATCAATTTAATGCATCCTTGATGAATAAAAGTATTAATTTCTTTAAAAACAACAACAACAACACCTTGCTGACCCCATACTTTTAAACTGTAGTGTATGTTCAAATCAGAAATGCTAATTGTAAAATGAGCTGATTTTCAGCTCATTTTAACCAAACAGTCAAATACTGTAGGTTAAAAATGTATATAATACAGTACAATCTATATATAAACATTATCAAGGCGTGTTTTCCACACTTTCATTCTTTTTGAATCAATATAACACCACATTTTAAAAATAAAACATAAAAAAATGCAATTTTTCATAAAACTAATAACTGAATCAGAGTCATAGTTGTTGTAGTATCAAGATAATATTACTGTTTTTACTGTCTAGTTTGCATTACTTTTATTTTACATTCGATTTTTTTATATGTCTATATCATGTTTTGTCAAGTTTTTTATGTTGTATATTTTATTTTGTATTTTATTTCGGTTAACATTTATTTTTATTGCAAGTTACGAAAATGTTTATTTATGGTTTTAGTTACTGTAATAACCCTGATCAGAGTTTTGAATCAAATTTTTTAAATGATTTAACTGATTCATAGTAAATGCATTAAACTCTAAGATCATTTCATCTACTGACATTTTAAAGAATCATGAAACTAGACTTCTAAATTGTACATATTTGATGTTATTTCCATACAGTCCATGCACACACACACACACACACACACACAC
>NW_015628680.1:637015-640838 GCF_001515625.1 Sinocyclocheilus rhinocerous | reverse complement strand
CACACACACTGTGTGTAATGAAACTCCCGCAGAAGTGGACAGGTCAACATTCATATTCATGAGGACATCCACATCTTTATTTAATGTTTTATGACCAAGAATTTGCAGATTTGTGCAGAATTGGACCAAATTGCCTTGCATATTTATTAAATATTATTGGTCATTCTGCTTTCGTATAGCAATAAAGTGTTGGTACCATCAGCTACGTTTAACATATTTATTTTGACAGATTTTACCTCAAAATCAGAGCAGAATGTGAAGCACATAAATACACATGTACACATGTAAGCGAATAAGTGAATCGGATTGCAAAGTTTAGGGTTCATCTAGACTTTAATGAGAACTCTTAGGATTCATTGATCTGTACTCTCTGTTTGCGGGACCTGAGACAGATGTTCTGACATGTGAACTCCTCCCAAAGTACAGTGAGTTTAAGTGTGTGTGTGAGAGAGAGAGTGTAGTGTGTGTGAGTGTGTGTGTGTGTGTCTGACTCACAGGTTAATGTCAGTCTTTTGTGTCACAGGTTAAAACAGGGTTACGCTTTTTACATGAATCCGGTTTGTGTCCGAGACGAGATATGAGACTTCAGCTCAGATGTTCTGCTGAGACACCGATGAGCTGCCGTTCTGTGGCCGAACACATGCATTACACCCAAGCAATGAGTGTTTCCCAGCCCAGGCCATTTTAAACTAACTAAAACCACTCAAAACATTTCCGTTGATTGAAATTAAATAAACTATAACCAAAATTAAATATGTATATTTAAATTGTTTTATTTCAGCTGCCAAGGCATTTCTAATTCTTGTTTGGTTTCGTTTTGGATTACAAATAATTAAAAACTAACAAAAAAAATTAAATATAAAAAAACAGTATATAAATGATGCTAAAATAACATTGCTGTTATTGTTTTATAATGTTTTATACTGAACATAAAAACTTTAATACCAATGCTTTACTTTGGTTGTATTTGGTTTTATTAATAAAATTAAGTTGTACTTTAAAATAATGTTTATTAATAAGTCAGCAGCAAACATGCTCAACTGTTCACTTGTTTTAAATATAATGTAACTGTTTGAATTTACACTAATTAATCATCTTTTAGGCATTATGAAATATGAAGTTTGTTAATATTATTGATGAAGAGTATATTCATATTAGGGTTACTAAAATTGAAACTGAAATAAAAATTATAAACTATTTTTTTTATTTAATTATATAAATTAAAAAACACCACACGGCAAAATGATAACAAAATAAAAACGGAAAATATAAAAATTAAAACCAGTTTAAAATACTGATAAGCACTAATAGTATATATTTAATTTAATGGTCAAAATATTGTTTGTCTATTGTATTTTTCTATTTCTGTTTGTATTTCTATATTTATTTATTTTTTAAATTAATGTCCACATCACTTAGCAGCACACAAGCCATATTACAAACCAGGATCAAAACAGAACAACAGATAATAATAATAACAACAACAATAAAAGTAACAAAAACGTAAAAATAAATAAATGATAAGGAAAAGAAAGTGTATGCAGAATGTTCATCATAACATGTTATGGAGGAAGACAATAAGAAACATTTATATACCAGATAAACAAATAGGGGTATATTATAAAATGTATACAGTTTTCATATTATGGGTACGTGCTGGGATCTTCACTAATCCACAAAGATTTCAGTGGTTACTATACTATATAAGTTTACCCATAAGATAGAATCTAAGTTTCTCTTATCATAGTGAGGACTATCTCCAGCCCTTTTGTTCATGGCTTCTATATTATTATATTATTTATTTTAGTTTTTAATTTATGTGGACGCCAGCACAAGATTAAAACTTTTAATTTTGAAGTTTAAAACACTGCTTTTTTTGTGCTCCATAAATGTTTTTTTTTTGTTGTAAGATTTTTAACGCGGTCATGTGCGAGTGTGACGCGTAACCCCGCCCCCGGCCTTGGCCCCGCCCACAGCCCCGCCCCTCCGTCCAGTGTAACACCAGAATAAACTGCAGACTTTCACACAAACACTCGCAGGCTGACACCTGTTCAGAGAGAGAGAGACGAAGCAGCCCAGCTCAGGAGAATATGATCCTACACATGTACATATGTGTCTCAACATTTCACATCAGGAATGCTGACAGACCGAAACAGAGACACACACACACACACACACTCTCTCTCTTCAGTCTTTTCCTTTCTGCTCCTGAAACACCGAACACACACTCGCTCAGCAGGTGAATATTTATTCTCTTATATGTGTACTATTATGACTTGGAATAATAATGTATATATGCAAGTAGAGCTCTTAGACGAGTAACACTGGTAACACTTTAACGTTCTAAGTTACAAACAAACGTGTAACGTTCAGTTCAAAGTTACAAAGTTTACTCGTGTTCTCAATACGTCACTTATACAGTGTTCATGGAACGTTTTTCTTCTGAAACGTTTTAGTTGGACGTTCTTTTTTTTTTTTTTAAATGTTACTAGTTTCAGAACGTTCAGAGAATATTAAAAAGTAACGTTGCCATAGATAAAAACGATCAAATGTAATGTTCCCATAACGTTCATGTAATAAAGTAACGGCACGTTTAACGTTCAGAGAACATTCGGAAATAACGTTTTTTTAATAACTTAATGGGAACGTTAGCAAAACGTTCTTAGAAAATATTTTTGTTAGCCGAGTATTTAGTTCATGCAAATGTTTATTAATCTTTTAACCTTCAGAAACTCTATTATTCGTTTATGTTTGTTCAAGTGCATTGAATAATATCAACAGATACAACTTTGGATTTTAATAATGTATTAATAAATGTTAAAATTAATACAGACTTTATAGGCATTTTTCAATGTTAGTTCATATTAACAAATATAGCTAATTAATGTTAACAAATGGAGCCTTATTGTAAAGAACCTTATTATGGTAAAACTATTAAAAATAATATTTGTTTATTGAAATAAAGGGTAAGTAATTTCAAATATAAATATTAAATGTGAAATTGAAACTTATAATTGAAATTAAAAACTATAACTGAAATAAAATAAGTTTAAGTACTTAAATTACTAAAACAAAAAACTGAAATAAATATAAAATAAAGGTAAATAGTAATATTAAGAAGCACAACAAATGATAAAAGCACAACAAAAATTGCACTGATTTAACTAAAATTAAAATGAAAACTTTAACTGTAAAAACAAAAGCTAGTTCAAAATATTAAAAGAAAGTGAAAGTAAGTTAAATATAAATATTAGATGAAAAAATGTATCTTAAAAACAAAACAAAATGTTACCTTTCAACTAAATGAAATAAAATTGAAATATAAAATAAAGCTAAATAGAAATATAAAAACATAATAAAAATGACAAAAGCTGAAAACTGAAAATATAAAAAAAGCTAATTCAAAATATTGAAATAAAGCAGAATTAAATTAAATTATAAATATCAGACAAAACTGTATTAGAAATGTTGTCTTTTCAACTAACTGGAATAAGTTTATGTACTAAAATTACTAAAACAACACCCGAAATAAATATAAAATGAATTAATAAAAACATTTAAAAAACTAATAAAAATGACAAAAGCACAATGAAAACTGAAAATATAAAAACAAAAGCTAATTCAAAATATTAATGAATACTAAAATCATATATAAATAATAATAAAATAACTGCTGTGTGTTAATGTATTAACGTGGTAATGTGAAAAGAGGTGATCTTGTGGCTTGAGTAAGTGTGAGCGTGTGTTTGTATGAGTGTGAGTGTGTGTGTGTGTTTGTATGAGTGTGAGTGTGAGTGTGAGTGTGTGTGTGTGTGTGTGTGTG
>NW_015628680.1:636324-636567 GCF_001515625.1 Sinocyclocheilus rhinocerous | reverse complement strand
GAGTGTGCGCGTGTGTGAGTGTCTGTGTGTGTGTGTGTCTGTGTGCGTGTATGTGAGTGTGTGTGTGTATGTGAGTGTGTGTGTGTGTGTTTGTGTGTATTTGTATTAGTGTGTGTGTGTGTGTGTGTTTGTATGGGTGTGTACTGGTTTATATATTCTGGTGGGGACTTAACCCTGACTACACACAGACTCATGAGGACTCGTGTCACGGTGGGGACCTAAATTGAGGTCCCCACGGGTAAA
>NW_015628680.1:617252-634752 GCF_001515625.1 Sinocyclocheilus rhinocerous | reverse complement strand
CTTGTTCATAGTATTTGTTTTGTTATCTTATGTTTGTTTTATTTTCGTTGCTCTTGCATTTCTTTACCTGTTTGGTTTTCCTGTTTTTGTTAATTTGTTTGTTTTTCTTGCATTTGTTATTTGTTATGTTGATTTGTTTGTGCTGATCTTGCATTGTTTCTGTGATTGATTGTGTAGTGCTGCAGGCGTCTGTGAGGGAAGAGAAGAAACTGCTGGTTGAAAATGCCAAAATAAAGAAAGACATCGATGATCTGAAGAAGCTATTGCATGAAACACAGAAGAGGAAAGCAGGTACTTTAAACACACTCAAATGCATGAGAAAAGCAACGTGCAATCCTTCACACAGAAAACATGTGTAGGCCCTGTGAGATACAGATATGCAGCAGCACATACACTTGTGTGTGTGTTTCAGGAAAGCTGCATCAGGAGAGAGTTCTGGCGGCAGCGATCGCATCTAAAACCGCTCTGCTGGGGGAAAGGGCCCCTCTGCCACAAACGGCCCCAGACACGGGGTCAGAGACGAGCGCCACACACACCCGACATGACGGGAGACGCAGGAGAGAGAGGAGAGGTGAGCCGGAGGAGTCCAGCATCAATACTCAACAAAAACAAGAGCATGCATGCATCATTTTATTTGAAATCATTACTGCTGAGCTTTCAAGAAATCACAGTTTAGGCCCAAAGTACTCGGATGTGTTCCTGTAGCTCAAAGATCATGGCGCTCACAACACCAAGGTCATGGGTTCGATTCCCAGGGAATGCATGAACTGATCTAATAAATATCAAATGTATATCTTGAATCCAATGCAAGTTGCTTTGGATAAAAGCGTCTTCCAAATGCATAAATCAATTGTGTAAATATGCTATGTACACAGTGTATACAGTATTTTCTGTATATTATATATATATTATCGTTTTCACATTTTATTTATAATGTAATATAATATAATATAATGAACAGGGAATGAAAAATGTGATTTTCTCTTTGTAAATAAAAAAAAAGTTTATATACACACACACGCACACACGCACACGCGCACACACACACACACTCACACACACACACACACACACACACACACACACTCTCTCACACACACGCACGCACGCACGCACACACACACACGCACACAGTATATAGTATACTACATAAAGAATATATTAATATATATACAGTATATATATATAGTATTTTCTGTATATTTTATATATATATTATGTTTTCACATTTTATTTATAATATAATATAATGTGAAATTGGGGAATAGCTGTGACAGAGAATGAAAAATGTGATTTTCTGTTTGTAAAAAAAAAAAAAAAGATAATAAACAACTATAACTCAAAATTAATATAAAATCCTTTTGTACTTATTTAGGAAAGGCGTATATTTCAGTCATATATATGAAATACATTTATTAATTCATGAAAGGTGTAATTTTCAGTTATAAATATGAAATATTTTTGTATTAATTTACACAAATAGTAATTTTCAGTTACGTATATGATATTAAATAATAAAAAGAATAATTTTCAGTTCCGTATTAAACTTTTGTATCAATTTATGAAAGGCATAATTTTCAGTCATGTATAAAACACCGTTTTATCAATTTATGAAAGATTTTCATTTACGTATAAAATACTTTCATATTAATTTCAGTTATGCATAAGTATGGGTAAGTTTTAAGTTTTGTTTTTGTATCTTATATAGATTAAATTTAGCAATGGATGTGACGCTTATTATGCAAGAAGTGTTTCAAAATAAGCTAAAGGACTTTTATCGTTTAATATGTAAAATGGAGTATATTTATTATGAAATTGTGTCTGAAATACAGTCTTGATGGTGATAAATGAGGGTTGTGCTCACAGGCTTGTATTTGCTAACCCTGAAGCGCCACATTACAGTAAGTTTGGCATTATATGGTTATAATTTGAATGTGAATCTGAGTAAACTGTGGTAGTATTATTCATGAATCATTTGTATTCAGAGATCAGCGTGTCGGCTCACGAGAGTCGTGTTTGTGTCTCAGGTTTGGATGCTGCGTGTCTGAACGGTTCTGATTCTGCGTGCGCTCTGATGCGAGAGCAAAGACCCGACGTGTCCCGTCTGGACCTGCGGGTCGGCCGGATCCTGGACGTCCGGAAACATCCAGATTCAGCATCACTGCACATCCAGGAGGTGGAGTTAGGAGACCCCGCCCCCAGAACCGTGGTCAGCGGACTAACCAATCACATGCCTCCAGAACAGGTTAGACACACCCCTCCATCTCATTAACAAACCTTTCAAAAACTGATTAGAAGAACTTGTAAATCTTGTAGATCTTTTTTTTTTTTATCTCCAATATACTCAAAACCTACTAAATGAATAAATACATTTCTGATATAGTGAATATAAACAGCTGCTTGCTACATAACAAAAATGTAAAGGTGCATAAATCCCATGCAGAAAAAAAATACTATCTTTTATTATTAGACAAAATAAATTGTAAGCATATTGTAAATGTAGTTGAAATAAATATATTTTCCAAATAAACCCTTTAACTTAAGTATTAAGACAGTCGGAACTGCTGAAAAGCAAATATTTTCTATTCTTGATTATTTATATTATATATATATATATATATTGGACAGTATTTGTCAAAAAATATACACAACCACATAAAAGGTTAGAGTATACATATTTATGATTATTAATATTTTTTAAAGAAGTCTCTTCTGCTCAGCAAGGCTGCATTTATTTGATCAAAAATACTGTAAAAATAGAGAAATATTATTCTAATTTAAAACAGCTGTTTTCTATGTGAATATCTGTTAAACTGTAATTTATTTCTGTGATGCGCAGCTGTATTTTCAGCATCATTACTCCAGTCTTCAGTGTCACATGATCTTCAGAAATCAGTATAATATGCTGATTTATTATCAATGTTGGAAACAGTTCACATGTTTGTGGAAACTGTGATGCATTTTATTTTTCAGGATTCACAGATGAATAGAAGGTTCAAAAGAGCAGCATTTATTTGAAAATTAAATCTTTTGTCACGTTATAAATGTCTTTACTGGCATTTCGGATCAATTTAATGCATCCTTGATGAATAAGAGTGTTAGTTTCTTTTATATATGACTTTAGCCCTCAACTCAGTATGATTGTATGATAATGTGTGTGCAGCTGGTGGGGTGTCTGGTGGTGTTGTTGTGTAACGTGAAGCCAGTCAAGGTCCGAGGCGTTCAATCGCAAGCCCGCCTCCTCTGCGCTGTCAATCAAGAGAGAATGGAACCCTTAACTCCGCCCACTGCCGCTCAGCCCGGCGACAGAGTCACTTTTCAGAGTTACCCCGGTAAGAGGCGCTCGCCAGAACATCTGACTCATTTCCGCTTCATCGACTTGTAACGGATTGTGTCTGATGTGGCAGGTGAACCCGAGAAAGAGCTGAATCCCAAACAGCGGATCTGGGAGCGTTTACAGCCCGACCTGTGCACAGATGCGAAGGGCGTGGCCACATATAAGGGTGTGGCCTTTGAGGTCCGTGGGAAGGGCCTCTGTCGGGCCCCGAGTGTCAGCAACGGCGGGATCAAATAACAGACAAGCTTCATTTATGTGTGACATCAAAATCTCACAAATAAATTATTAAAAACTACCAAAGGCCTCGATGCTCTGCATAAACAAAGCACCAAAAATCCAAACGGGAATATTAGTCAGAAAGAGCTGAGACTCAAGATTCAGACATACTGCAGAAACCAAAGCATTTCAAGACTTGACCACATAATAATAGAGTTGAAGCAGGTTTGAGCAGCTTGTTGCACCCCCTACTGACCAACAGCAGATAAAACACTCAGAAACATGAGAGACATTATTCATAACTTATACATAACATGTCTGCATCAGCAAACTAAAGTGGATTTACGAGTCGACCGATAATTAAACATTGTGGACACATAGTACCAATGATCAAGATCGCATAGAATATTCAATAGAATTAACTCAATTTATACTCATATTTTTTATGTTTGCATTATTTATACATTATATATATAATATTAGAATATATCATTAATATCATAAATAAAACATAATATTGAATACAAAATAATATGCATATAACAAATAAATACAATGAATATATATATATATATATATGATTATGGAAATGTATTTGCATTTTCATGAGTACAAGAAAACATGTAATATAGAGAGGTTTTAGATTATATATTATTGTATATCATATAATTAATATAACATAATATGTAATATATAATGAATTAAAACATGTTTATGGAAATTTATTTGCATTCATGAATACAAGAAAATCAATATAGAGAGGTTGTAGATGTTTTTATTGTACATAATATAATATAGAATTTGTATGATAAATGAATACAACAGAATATTAATATTTATTAAATAATATATACTAATATAACATACAATTAATATGTATGATGTTTATGGAAATTTACTTGCATTTCAAGAAAACAGAGAGGATGACTTATGGTAAACGGTAAACCATAATCAAATTAATATTCAAATACGTTGAATATTGTAAAAGCTGATCGCTTTTATAAGTTTAGGGTTCAGTTTTTGCATTTCTGTAGAAACACGTGTTTGATGTGCTCTGACTCAACGCTTCCCGGAGTGGGCGTGTCTCTGAGCGCAGGTGGGCGTGGCCGCAGGTGTGGGCGGAGACTAAAGCCCCTTCTTCTCCCAAGCACATCGTTTAGTCTTTCTTCCGGAGCATGCACTCTGTTAAACAGGTAAATCGCCTGCTTTACATCTCTCTCTTTTTTTTTTTTATTTATACTCATGCATGTAATTTGACAAATCAACGGTGTTTTACTCACACGGTGTGAAGATTTGAACTTTTAGCAGGTAAATAAACCGTTTCTTTCTCTTTTGCGTATGAACTGACTTTATTGTAGCTAAGCGTATGAGTTGTAAACATGATAAAAAAATTGATAATGACTGTAAAGAAGGTTCTTGAGAGATCCGGTCTGATGCGGTCGAGATTCGTTTCTACAAAGAAAGTTGCAGAGACTAGTGAGCTTCCTACCTAGAAAGCATTTCGGGCAGATCAGGAGCGTTTTTGATGTCTAATACGTTCTCGGTGATTGTGTTTATTTCGGGATCTCGAGATGGGTTTTACCGGCAGCCGCGCGCTGATCGATAATTATTCCATTATGATCCGGATGGTTCTGGATGTTTTTTGGGGCTCCGATGCTGCTGCTGAAGGTCTGGAGGGCGCACACAGGTGAGAGGTCGATGACCTCCGCGGCAGCTGAGCTCAGCAATGCTGTCAGATCAGATTCACTGTCAAACATTTACACACAGTGAGTCAAACATCATGTGACTTTCACAAGACCGCACTAATATAATGTATCATACCTAAAACATCCGGTTTTTTCCTGGTTATGCGATTCCATTTCGTCATTTGCAAACTTTTGAATGTTCTCAAAAACAAAAGGTAACATTTAAAATATGTTAGACGACCCTGATAGCACACGTCCATCACAGAGACGTCTATTTGACGTCTGCAAGACGTATTTTTTAGAACGTTTGTTCATCTGCTATAGGTCTATAGGACGTTTCCTATCAGATGTCAAATAGACGTTTAGAAGATGTCCATAAGATGTTTATGATTTAAAACTGACATCTTAAAGACGTCTATCAGATGTTTGCACACAGCAGATGCTTTCCAGATGATCTTTAACAGACGTCTTGCAGACGTACCTCTGCTATCTGGGAAGAGTAACTTTGAAAGAACCTTGCCAGACCCTTTTGAGAGCGTTCCCTGTAATATGATAGTTTTTGTACATGCACCATGGTAAAACTGTGGTATTCATTGAAGTACCTCGGTATATGCATATGGTAATCATTCAGTACTGTGGTATTTACCATCTAATACCACCATTCAGTAGACAAATACTGGATGTGCCTTGCCAGATAGCACAGGTACGTCTGCAAGACGTCTGTTAAAGATCTCTTCATCTGGAAAGCATCTGCTGTGTGCAAACATCTGATAGACGTCTCTAAGATGTCAGTTTTACATCATAAACATCTTAAAGACATCTTCTAAACGTCTATTAGACATCTGATAGGAAACGTCCTATAGACGTATTGCAGATGAACAAACACTCTAAAAAAATGCAGTCTTGCAGATGTAATGCAGACGTCAAATAGACGTCTCCGTGATGTACGAGTGCTATCAGGGATATATACATACAAATAAATAAATATATAGGAAATCATTTTGCCAGTCCAGTCGGGGGAGAATCAGCATTTCACATGAGAACGGCACAAACCGGTCTGACGGCTGTAGGGTCAGCAGAGATGTGAAAGAGCGAGGTGAACATGTCTGTGTGTCACAGGTTTCAGGGTGTGTCAAACACACACATTCACACTGAAACGCCCGTTCTGGTGTGGCGTGAACTAAACAAACACACACACACACATTCACGCTAAACTGCCTAAACGTTTGTGGCCTGAAGTTAATAAACACACCCACCTATAGATGCATGTACATGCATGTGTTTATGCGTTTGTTCACACATGCAAAGAGAGATTGCACGCATGCAACAATCTGCAGTTTCAAAATTATCAAACTTGGCTGTTCAGTATGATACAGTGATGCAATGAAGAAAAAAAACGCATGTCAGCAAGTGTTTGATTTATGCATTGATAATCTTGCTTTTGATCTTTTATTCACTGTTGCATTTTATAAACAAACCTCCAGAAGGTTCATTTATAGCAGTAAGAAAATTAATTAACCAGTGGTTTATTTATGTATTGTGTTATTATTTTAGTAAGTTTTGTTGTTCTGTATAATTATTTGTTGAGAGGCAAAGGATTTATCATCTTCAGTGCTTTAACTATATGCCTTGTTTGTTTGTAAATTTTTTTTATGCATTCAATTAAAAACATATTTACCAACACTCATTTTTTTGTCTACTGACATTTTTGCTAAAAATTTGATTGAGAATTCCAAATAACAGTGTTTATTTGAGACAGTACTCGAATCATTCACTGAGTTAAACATGCAACATAAATTGCGATCATGTGACAATAGTTTTAAATGTTTATATATTGTATATTTAATATTAAATATTGTGTTAAATTTTGTGTTAGTTGTAGTGTATGAGCGATGGAAGCATCTCATCTTCTGGACGAACGAGAAGATGACGGACCCAACGGTGGCTACCATGTGATGGTGACGATAGATGACAGACCACGCCCACAGACCACGCCCACCGGACGGCCACACCCATCTCCGGTCACACCCAGTGGCGGTCAGGTTGACGACAAGCCAGACGACAGCCAGCCGACACGTTTGGCGAGGGCCTTGCGGAAAAACCAGGACTACATCCGCATCCCCGTCCCGAGGTCCAGCGGCTCCCGGCTGCCGTCGGAATGGTGGAAGACGGGAATCGCCTTCATCTGGGCCGGATTTAACCTCGTCCTTACAACCGTCATGATCACCGTCGTCCACGAGAGAGTCCCGGATATGCCCGTGCGCCCGCCGTTACCGGACAAGTTTTTCGATTATGTGCCGCGTGTGGAGTGGGCGTTTTCCGTCACCGAGGTGAACGGGATGATCCTGGTGGCTCTGTGGTTCATCCAGTGGCTCTTCCTCAAGCACAGGTGAGCATTTAGTGAGAGTCCAACCCTGATAGCACACATCCATCACAGAGACGTCTATTTGACGTCTGCATTACATCTGCAAGACGTATTTTTTAGAGTGTTTGCTCATCTACAATACGTCTATAGGACGTTTCCTATCAGATGTCAAATAGACGTTTAGAAGACGTCTTTAAGATAGAATGAATGTAAAACTGACATCTTAGAGACGTCTATCAGATGTTTGATGCTTTCCAGATGAAGAGATCTTTAACAGACGTCTTGCAGACGTACCTGTGCTATCTGGGAACTAGGGCTGCATGATTAACCGAAATAAAACTTAAATCGTGATATGGCTTAGTGCAATTATCAACTTAATTAAAGGAGTAGTTCACTTCCAGAATGAAAATTCTGTCATCATTTACTCACCCTCCACTTGTTCCAAACCTGTATGGGTTTTTGTCTTCAGTTGAACACAAAAGAAGATATTTTGAAAAATGTTGGTATCCGAACAGTTGATGAGCACCATTGACTTCCATAGTATTTTTTTTTCCTACTCAGATGTTCAGATACTAACATTTCAGTGCGTCATTGTGTTCATTTACACTTGAGCAGCTCATGATCCAGTGCTTTTAGTATCTCGGTTCACAGTAAATGCTGCTTTGCATAAACTCAACCTGCATCTGAGTCTGAACGTGCATTTAGAAACGCAACATCTTCACGAACTTGTAATGAGAAGCACTTATAAACCGGATGTTGTCAACAAAAGAGAGGCTTTATTATTAATATTATATAGGAATGTTATGGCAATTTAAAATAACTGTCTTCTGTGTGAATATGTAATTTATTCCTTGGATGCAAAGCTGAATTTTCAGCATCATTACCACAAAAATATTGTGCAGCACAACTGTTTTCAACATTGATAATAATCAGAAATGTTTCTTGAACAGCAAATCAGCATATTAGAATGATTTCTGAAGATCATGTGACACTGAAGACTGGAGTAATGATGCTGAAAATACAGCTGCGCATCACAGAAATAAATTACAGTTTAATAGATATTCACATAGAAAACAGTTATTTTAAACTAATGATATTTAAAAATATTACTGTATTTTTGTATGCAAACACAAATAAATAAATGCAGCCTTGGTGAGCAGAAGAGACTTATACAATTATTTTAATTATAATAAACTTCTGACCAGTAGTGTGTATCAGTCACGAAAATGTTGGTCAAATTGTGCAAGCCCTACAAACACACTGTAATTTAAAGTTTCATTTTAAATCGCATTTGCAGTTTTTCAGTCAGTCAGATCAATCACAATTAGATTGTTTTCCCCCAGTCGTGCAGCCCTATGTCTTGGTGCAAGTTGAATAAAAACAAGTTAAATAAAAAAAGCTTTTCAGTTGCAAATATAAGCTCATTATACTCACTCAATCCCATGATTCCTCCCGTTGTTTTGACAGAGCCATCGTGGGCCGAAGGTTTTTCTTCCTGCAGGGAATGTTGTATTTGTACCGTATGGTGACCATGTACATCACAACTCTTCCTGTTCCCAGCATGCACATGCACTGCGCCCCGAAGGTGAGTGCCGCTCAATTAACACAGACACATATGAATGAGTGAACTATCATGCAGTGTGCAAATAAAAGTCATGCAATACTGATGTAATACAAGTTTAGTACATTCAAAATAAATGCAATCAAACGCAGATCAGTGTCAAATATTATTATTTCACTATATTGTACGTAAACAGGAAAGATGCCCTTTGCACTTCTGCAAAATTATGGTAATTTCACCAATATTGGCTGATATTTTGAGATGATTGCTACTGCATGGTTAATGTACACAATTTCCAAAAATTTTCAAATAAATTTTAACTAACATTTTACATAAAATAACTAGTGCTGTCAAGCGATTAATCGCGATTAATCGCATCCAAAATAAAAGTTCTGTTTGCATAATATATGTGTTCTGTGTATATTTATTATGCATATATAAATACACACAAATGCATGCATATATTTCGGAAAAATGTTATTTTTATATAATAAATATATTTATTTATAATATAAATTATATGAATATAAATAGTCAAGTATTTTATATATATTGTATATATCAGTATTGTAAATACATGTCAATATTTTCAAAATATATACTGTATGTGTGTGTATTTATATATACATAATTAATATACACAGAACACACAAATATTATGCAAACAAAAACTTATTTTGGATGCGATTAATCGCGATTAATCATTTAACAGCACTAAAAATAACTCATATTAACTCATGTAACTCATACAGTTAATTTGTATTACTTAACATGTACAGTAAATCAGCCAACCTTCTTTCTAGTATCAGTATTAGCTGTTGAGAAACCAGGATTAGTCAACAACTGATTCAGAGACTGAGTCTAAAAAACAAGTAGAAAATCAAAAATCAAGATATAAGGGCTTTAAATACACATAAAACACTTTCTGAGCTTTTAACCGGGGTGTTTTTTGCACATCATAGGAGGCAATGGTTAATTTTGAGCTTTTAGAGTTATTTTCATCTTCTGAGTTTAAAATCTTCATCAGGATGTGACGCTTTCTCAATTTATATGACATAGATGACTCACTAGCGTCTCATAATTATTCATCCATCCATACTGTGAGTGTAACCTGTCTTTGAATTAACCAATAAAATGACTGTAAAATAAATGCTGCAAAATAAGTCCTTAAAAAATGCAATAGTGTGTTTATATATATTTTCGATGCAGAGCATTTATTTTTGCATTAAATTATAGCTGTCACATATGAAAGCTTATTTCTGCCACTGAATAAACGTATAAAAATAGGCTAATTGCGAGTTTGGATCTCACAATATGGACTTTTTTTTCTATCTTGCAATTGTCTTTTTTTTTAAAATTTTATCAGAATTGAGTTTACATCTTGGATTTAATAACTTACAATTGTGAGATATAAACTTTTTTTCTCATAATTTGCAAGTTTATATCTCACAATTCTGATTTTTTTTCCCAAAACGTAAAATTGAAAGATATAGTTTATAAGATAGTTTATGACTTGGAATTGTGAGATAAACTCGCAATTCTGAGAAAAAGGTTTGAATTGTGAGTTTATCTCACAATTCCAAGTCATAAACTCCCAATTGCATCTTATAGTAACTTGCAACTGCAAGATGTAAACTCGCAGTTCTCAAAAAAAAAAAAAAAAAGTCTGAATTGTGAGATTTAAACTTGCAATTGCGAGAAATAAGTCATTTTAATTTGTGAGATTAAAAAAAAAATTATTCCATAAATGTATCACATGCATTAGCTATGATGTATTTTCTGCGTGCAATGCTGAATTGCAGCATGCCTTCGTGGGAAGCTTTGGTGTTTCTATCTCATGCCTCTTTTATGTTTGGCATGCTTCTGTCTGTAGCTCTACGGTGATTCTCACGGCAAGATCGAGCGTGTTTTGCAGCTGGTGTCTGGAGCAGGTTTGTCCATCACTGCCTCTCATCTCATGTGTGGAGACTTCCTATACAGCGGCCACACGGTCATGCTGACCCTCACCTTCCTCTTCATCCAGGAATGTGAGTATAAGGAAACCATCATCATCATCATTTCCATCGGCTCTCAGTCCACTTGCATTCCCACTGTTGTTCTTTTTAACCCAGTTAAGGATTGGTTATGTTTTGAAGTGAGTTGTTTTGTGTGGTAGACTCGCCCCGCTCGTTGCTATGGCGTTGCTATCATGTGATCTGCTGGTTGCTAAGCGCGGTGGGCGTGGTCTGTATCCTGATGGCGCATGAGCATTACAGCGTGGATGTAGTGGTGGCGTATTTCATCACCTCACGCCTCTTCTACTGGTACCACACCATAGCCAACAACCAGGTAAAAGCTTATTAAAAACTGCTCTGTTTAACTTCCATTCCATATTCTTGCATGGAAACTCATGTGGAAGATTGCAAATTTGCTGAGAGTCAGCTGTGTGATGACATGATTAATAATAAATATTCACCTATGTTAAAAACCTGGGAACTATCTTAATGGTGCAGGTCGAACTGACCCTAATTGGATTCAATATGTAGTCTGATCAAAAAAATTCATCAAAGTTGTCATAAGACAAGAACGCATTTTGGTCTTAGGGCAACTTTGATGAAAGGTTTTGATCCACTTCAAAAGTTGACTACTGTAGTCTAAAAAACACACTATGAAAAACGAACAAATAACAAAATCAGGTTTAAAAAAATAATAATAATAATAAGGAAGCTTGTTTCCACCATGGAAAAAAATGATTAAATAAAGTTAATTGCGACTTTTAATCACGCAAATCTGACAAGATCTGAAAAAAAGTCAGAATTGCAGGATATTAACTCAGAATTCTGATAAGGAAAGTTGGAATTGTGAGATAAGTTAAACTTTTTTTTTCCGTGGCAGAAAAAAAAAAGTAGTGAGATGTAAATTTGAAACCGTGAGGGAAAAATTGTAGAATTCGGACTTTATATCACATACTTCAAACTTTTTTTCCTTTAGAATTGTGAGTTTATACCTCATAATTTTGACTTTTTTCTTCAGAATTTTGAGAGAATTTTTAATTCTTTTATTCTGTGGCGGAAATGGGCTTCCATAAAAAACAGTAGACTTTTAAAGGGATAATTCACCCAAAAATGAAAATTCTCTCATTAATTACTCACCCTCATGTCGTTTCAAACTTGTAAGACCTCTGTTCATCTTCGGAACACAAATTAAGATATTTCTGATGAATTCTAAGAGCTCTCTGACCTTCCTATAGACGGCAATGTAATTACCACTGAACGTAAACCGCGTATGCTATTGTGTCAGCTGCGTTACGTGGATACGGTGTTTTCGTCCAAATCAAAGCATAAACAACGTAGAAAACGTATTTGCGTGACGCAACTGACACAGAATAGCATACGCTGTTTGCGTTCAGCGGATATTCTCCAAAATGGCGCCAGGGTGACGCGGAGGAGACGAATTGTTGAATAAAGTCGTTATTTTTGTTTTCTTTGCGTACAAAAAGTATTCTCGTAGCTTCGTAAAATTACGGTTGAACCCCTGATGTCACATGGATTATTTTACCGATCGCCTTGCTACGTTTCTGGACGTTGATCGTGGTAGTTACCTTGCTGTCTATGGGAGGGTCAGACAGCTCTCAGAATTCATCAAAAATATCTTAATTTGTGTTCCGAAGATGAACGAAGGTCTTACGGGTTTGGAACGACATGAGAGTGAGTAATTAATGAGAGAATTTTTATTTTTGGGTGAACTATCCCTTTAACATTAATAGTAACAAATCATAGTAAAATAGAAAAAATAAATTAGAGGTCGAAACATTCAAATATTTTAGCATTTTAAACAGAAGAAGCATTTATTCTGTGTGCTTTCCCTAAGCACGGCTTTTCGCAACTTTTGACTTCAAGTAGCTTTGGCATTTTGTTTCTTTATACGTCATCTTTGAAGCAGCTGAAACAAAAGCTAACTAGTAGTTTTTCTTACTAAGTTGGACCAAAAGCTAAACATTATGAATTCTGCTTTAAAGGGATACTCCACCCCAAAATGAAAATCTTGTCATTAATCACTTACCCCCATGTCGTTCCAAACCCGTAAAAGCTTCGTTCGTCTTCGGAACACAATTTAAGATATTTTGGATGAAAACCGGGAGGCTTGTGACTGTCCCATTGACTGCCAAGTAACTTACACTGTCAAGGTCCAGAAAAGGATGAAAGACATCGTCAGAATAGTCCATGTGCCATCAGTGGTTCAACCGTAACGTTATGAAGCGACGAGAATACTTTTTGTACGCGAAGAAAACAATAATAACGACTTTACACAACAATTCGTCTCCTCTGTGTCTCTCCGCATCACCGTAGCGCTATTTTGAAGAATATGAGCTGAACGCAAGCAGCATACGCTCTTCTGTGTCAGCCGCGACACAAGGATACGTTTTCTACGTGTATTTACGCTGTGATTTGAACGAAAACAGCGCATCCGTGCAGCGCGTCTGACACTGAATAGCGTACGCTGCTTGCATTCAGCGGATATCCTCCAAAATAGTGCTACGGTGATGCGGAGAGACACAGAGGAGACGAATTGTTGAATAAAGTCATTATTAGCTGACATTCCGTTGCTATGGCAACTGTGGAACTGTGATGTGGCGATGACGTCACAGAGCACGGTATTTAAATTGAGGCGCGCCCAAAGAACAACAAAGAGCTTAGACGAGTTTGAGGGTAATTTTACAACTATAGACCAGACGGCAGTCCTTAATGAGTTTCTAGATACGGTTTATAGACCCAAACAGACAGTCAGTTTGATAACTGTACATTGTTAAGTACAGATTATTGATCTGTCAGTATCAGAACACCAGACACAATGTCCACAGAGGTCAGCCAGGTGCTTCTGGAGGTTTACTTCAACAGCGCCTTCTACTCCGGGGAAAGTTACTGGGCATCAGATGATAAAGATGTGCAGCTGGAGTTTGAGATCACCGATGCCATCTACGACCTTCTCGGCTGCAGCGCATCTCAAGAGATAGATGTGCAGCTGGAGGTTGAGACGGACGATCACGTCTCAGTCGGTTACTGCAGTCCAGGAGAGATGCACGTGCAGCTGGAGGCTGATGAGAATCAGGACATCTCAGTCTGTGAAGTGAAAGATTTGCAGCTGGAGATGAACAGGAATGGCAGCGTCTCGGAGCTGAAGAGCCCTGCGCTGCTGTCTGAAGATCTGAGCGACCCAGCAGGACCTTCAGTGGAAGAGGCCGATGATCAGGAGAACAGCCCGACAGGTGAAGACATGCTTTTATATGTCTGATTCGTGTTTATTCATGTGGTTCGAGATGCTTCTGATAGTGTATTATCATGTTGGCTTGAGAAAGACATAATACTGTTTTCCTATTATTTCATCCACTTCTTCTGACACCCTAATTTTCCAAGAGTAAAATCTCCTTGAGCTTTCAAGTTACGACCACCAAATTTGGCAGGGGCCTTCAGGCTGATCTGAATTTTGTTGCTATGTATTTTCTAACTGATCCGACTTATGGATTTCCTGTAGCTGGCTTCTTGATCAGGAGAACAGCCCGACAGGTGAAGACATGCTTTTATATGTCTGATTCGTGTTTATTCATGTGGTTCGAGATGCTTCTGATAGTGTATTATTATGTTGGCTTGACAAAGACGTAATACTGTTTTCCTATTATACGTCCACTTCTTCTGGCACCCTAATTTTCCAAGAGTAAAATCTCCTTGAGCTTTCAAGTTACGACTACCAAATTTGGCAGGGGCCTTCAGGCTGATCTGAATTTTGTTGCTTTATCTTTTCTAACTGATCCGACTTACAGAATTCCTGTAGCTGGCTTCTTTGCTAGTAATGGCTCGTTTAGAGTTTATCTATCTATCTATCTATATCTCTCTGCTAAAAATTGTTGGATACATGCTAGCAACAGCTAGCAGAGGAATCATAGTTGTTTGTAAAGGTCTAATTGGTTTTTGATGTGATTTCTTAGCAGTCAGATGAGGTCTAAAGGGGTTTAAAGTATGATTTTGATTTTCTCTGAATTCTCTGAGTAAAACATTTAAACTTCAAGCTTTTATTTTAAACTGTCAGACAAGGGTTTGGTCAAGTTTGTCATCAAACTTTACTTGCATCGTTTGTTTTCTTCTTTTTTCAGAAAGCACTGCTGGGTGGATGTTCAAGAAAATAAGTGCAGTCTTCCAGCGATTGACTGCAATCTTCCAGACAAAAGCACTGAATGCTGTTGGGGAACCTGAAGTGGATCTGGTTGATCCAGAGGAATCGTGTGTCCCAGATCCCAGCGTTCCTGATCCAGAACCTGAAATGGATCTGGTCGATACCGAGCAATCGTGTATCCCTGAACCTGATATGGATCTGGTTGATCCAGAGGAATCGTGTGTCCCTGAACCTGAAACGGACCTGATTGATCCAGAGGAATCATGTGTCTCAGATTCCAGCATTCCCGAGCCAGAACCTGAAGTGGATCTGATTGATCCAGAGGAATCGTGTGTCCCAGATCCCAGCGTTCCTGATCCAGAACCTGAAGTGGAGCTTCTTGATCCAGAGGAATCATGTGTCTCAGATCCAAGCACTTCCAGACCAGAACCTGAAACGGATCTGGTCGATATCGAGCAATCGTGTATCCCTGAACCTGAAGTGGATCTGGTTGATCCAGAGGAATCGTGTGTCCCAGATCCAAGCGCTCCTGAGCCAGAACCTGAAGTGACATCAGAGCTTTTAAGGTTGGAAAACTACATCCGTCTAAACGTGTCCCAGCTGGAGGATCGTTTGAGGGAATGTACACTGTCCAAGACTCCTGTCACTGAGGTCTGGCCCAGGGTCTTCATTGGAAATGAGTAAGTAGTCTACTAATAAATACCATGCGTTGAATTAATAATGAATTGCAGGAGTACCAAAGACAATGATAATTCTCTTATTGATTTACAAGCGCTGTCATTTCATTGTAAATCGAAAGACCAACCTAGGCTGTTGTGTTTTTGTGCAGAGAGACTGCATGGGGACCGAGATAAACTGAAGGAGATGGGAATTACGCATATCCTAAACGCTGCAGCGGCCAAGAAGGACCTGAAGTTCTTGTTGGGAATGGCAAGCGAGAAAAACCTACTAGGAACGGTCAATACAGGGTCCAGATATTACAGCGGCATGAACATCACTTACTGTGGCTTGCCTTCGTTCAGACACTGGGCCAACATCAGCAAGTACTTCTTGCCAGCAGCCAAATTTATCCATAAGGCCTTGAGGAACCCAACGAGTAAGAGCTGACACACACACACACACACACACTCAATTTCTCATCTTTTATCAAGTGTTCTACTGTCTGGGAATGAGTTTTTTGACCGTCATTCTGTTTGTCTTTCCTCAGGTAAGGTTTTGACTCACTGCACACAGGGCCTCAGCCACTCGGCGACTGTTTCTGGCTTATCTGATGATTTGCCATGACATGATGGTGGAGAAGGTCATTGATCACGTCATAAAGGTGAGATGCATCAAGCCCTATTTCGGCCATCTGAAGCACCTGGCGTTCCTCAATGCCGAACTTGTGCTGCAGCAAAAGCTAAAGTTACAGGGCAAAAAAACAGACAAAAAGATGAAAAAATGGCAGATAAAAGCAAAATAGAACACAGATTTAAAAAATGGTGCAGAGATTAAAAAAAGAAAAAATATAGCAAGATAAAAAAAAAAAAAAGTGGATGAATAAAAAATAGAGCACAGATTAAAAAAAGTGGATGGATAAAAAATAGAGCACAGATAAAAAAAAGTGGATAGATAAAAAATAGAGCACAGATTAAAAAAAGGTGCATATATTTAAAAAATAGAGCACAGATGAAAAAAAAGGATAGTAAAAAAATAGAGCTCAGATAAAAAAAATAAAACACAGATAAAAAATAGAGCACAAATAAAAAAATGCACAGATTAAAAAATATATAGTAGAGTTGGGTGATGTCTACAAAATTGTCATCGGACGATGTCTACAGTGAAACATCGCGATGGACGATGACAGCGGCGGGGGCGAGCGGGGGGATCCAGTGTAGACAGACCTTAGCTGATGCGGCGCTGCGCGACACGACAAGCGTCCAGTGTAGACACGATGTAAAGGTTGCCTGTTACATTACAGTACATAAAACTTCACTTACCACATAAACAGAGTAAGGAGAGATGACTGAGGACGATGGCGAATGATTTGCAGATCCTCAGTACCACTGACAAACATATAAAATCAAGAACTGCCATAGTATAAAGTACGTCTGAGCGCGAATCTCGAAAGTGAAACTAAAAGCGATCGTGCACTCAAAAGCACAATGCCAGGTATAATAGCGGCTCCCTGACGCCGAAATACTGTATAT
>NW_015628680.1:582378-617205 GCF_001515625.1 Sinocyclocheilus rhinocerous | reverse complement strand
AACCACGTTCATATTCGCGCGATTTTTTGCGCAGCTCGTCAGTGAACAACGGCTCTGTTTAATTTCTTCGTAATCGTAATTTTCTTTCCGAACACGGTATTGGGATGCGGGGGGGGATCACGATGCCAGCTCAACATCGTGATGTCTATCAGCCATCGGCCCAACCCTAAAATATAGAGCACAGATTTATATAAAATAGAGCAAAGATTTAAATAAAATAGAGCACAGATAAAAATATATTGTTTAAAAACAGATGCACAGATAAAAACAAATGGCACAGATAAAAAAAAAAAATATATATATATATATATATGAGCAAAATAAGAATGATCATTCAATAATTAGAAACACTTAAAATTTATTAAATTTATTAAAAATATAATTTTTGGAGAAGAAAAAAAATGGTTGTTGTAAGTGTGTCTGATTTCTGAATTCTCTCATTCTTACGAACAAATACCAAGTTTGTGTAGAAAATAAAACATGCTTTATTGAGGCTGGACTTGCATTTTATATATATATATATATATATATATAAGTTTCCTGAATGTTTATTCTTAGTATATATAATCAAAATACAACGAAACCTACCATTACATAGGGATTTCTCTCCACTGTAAATATACTGTAAATATATTTTTGCAATTCTTATACATGTGTATATGCAGTGTTTCTTAATTTATTACTTATGGTATATCTCATAAATTTTGATAATTTATTTGACCACTGAACTTAATTATTAATAAAACAATGTACAATAATGAATAATATTAAACATATTACATTTCAAGTTCTATAATGCACTCTAAAATCATAATAATATTGCAGAGTACAACTTTACAATCCGTATCCTGTCTCATGTAATCGCTCAATCAGTGTTTCAGCAGCGCAAAGACGTCAATATAACGGCTTGTAAACAATGTCACGTACATAACGTTACATTTACCTCAGAAAAAAACATATTCGGTGACCATAAACTCATTAGTCAGATAGAAAAATAAACTGTAGAGTGGAGAATTTTTTTGCTTAGTATATGCACCATATAACATATTCATTATAATTTTTACTGTTCTTCAATGTTTAATTTATGTTTGAATAAATCCATCAAGTTTTTATGACAGCCACCTTTTAAATGTTTATATTTAAAAAAAAAACGAATTGAAGTAGAAATATTAATATGTAACTGTAACTTTATTATTGTAAAAACTTAATTTTAACCTTCAATATTATAGTAATGTTGTGACTCTCATGTATATTTTACAGCATTAAGTTTAGATTTTTTTTCCTTGAGAAAAATTGGCATGTACTGTACCTGATATACAGTATATCCAAAATAATCGATATTGAATCGAATCGAATCGAATTGGTAATCAAATCGAATCGCAAGCTTGTGAATGAGATTCAAATCGAATCGTGAATTTGTGTCAAAACCCAGCCCTAAATATTACTCGTATAATCACCTATTTCTGTCTGTCAACTAACGCTGTAACATTTTAGGACACCATAAAAATGATATTTTGAAAGTAATTGCTGTACAGTTATGGTGAAAATATGCAATAAAAATGCAAACTATGATAATCTGGGTTTAATAAAAACATCCAGCATAAAGTATGAGACGTGTGGATTGTAGATGTGTAATCAGCACTTTAATAGGAGAAAAACCAAAAGCACACAGCATGCGGTAACAGCATCAATCAGCAAATGTGAACTGGTCTGTTGCTTCGTTTTACTGGTTAAATTTGGTAACGGCCGGCCAGCCTGTGTAGAAGCGGATCCAGTCGAAATAATGCGCCACTTTAGTGTAGACGCCAGGATGATTGGGTTTGCTGCATTTATCACCCCAGCTCACTATTCCCCACACGTACGACAAACCAGACGCGTCTGTACACACCAGCGGCCCTCCGGAGTCGCCCTGACACGAGTCCACCTTCCCCTCCAGGTCACCTGACACAGAGAACAACCAATCACAGCGTTATTCAACAGCATCCCGCTACCAGAGGAAGTGACGGGAGAAACGAAGCTTTTCGAAACTTTGAATCAATTGAATCACAAAATGATTCACTGTTTCGAATCGCTCAAAGCACCACATGCTGGTCAAAACTAGGTAAATGCAACAAAAACCCAGCCCAAACATGCATAAAAACACCAAACATGCAAATGTTTTACTGTAAGTATAATATATTAAATGCAATTAACAAATCATCTAATACCATTAAATATGAAGTGTCTGTATAATATTACATTGTAGGGCTTTTTTTGTTTGCTTTATGGAGAGTTTGTTTAATTAGGCCAATAAGAGTGAAAAATATTTAGGAAAATATCCTAAAAAATGTCCGCAGATTTATAAAACTGATCCGAGATCAGATAAAAAAAAAACACATAGGCACTGGTTCAAACAGTTATGCATAAAGCCTCATTTACTGAAAGCACGTGACTTTGGCAATTTTATATTTGAAGACGTGAAATTGATTAAATCACTTTTCTGGCGTCTTTGTGCCTTTTTTATTCTATATTCATTGAAATTGCTTGGAAAAGTAAAAGTAAAGAAAAGAAAAAGTAAAGGAAGTACCGTCACATTTTATGATTGCATTCGGAAATAATGTATAATTACTGTTAAATAAAAACGAAATGTATACAAACATAAACATTTTAGTTTTCACTTCACAACAAATCCTTTGCATTTAACTGTAACAGAACAGAAAGGGAATGAAATATGTAAGTATAAAACAAATGATAAATTATAGTGGCTGGCATTCATTATAAACAACAGTTAATATTAAGCGCAAAGCCTAAATGAATTTATTTGAAACTAGCATTGTGTGGGGAATGCGTGTAGCAGGCTGGTTTTAGAGGGGTTTTGACCGATTCTTTAGCTGGGAGACCAGCTTAAACCAGCTAAGTCAAGACAACCTGCATAGGCTGGTGTTGGCTTCTTTTTTTTCGCATGGACGAATCCAAATGTGTATATAATTGCGTTATATAAATCACGTTGGAATATGAGTCGCAGCACGTTTCAGGTGATAAAATCTGTGACTTTTATTACAGAAAATACACGTCATACAGGTTTGGAAGAACCTGAGGGTGAGCTTCATTTTTGAGAGAACTACACCCTAAATGAAAACAACTTAAGAGTTAGACATGCATTCAAGGCACATGTTTGTTACGCTGTACACTGGACGAGAAGCGAAGCACCGGACAACTCACAGTTGCGTTCAGTTCAAGACAGCAGTCAAAAACAGTTACAATTACTAAACAGGCAAATGTTCACCAAGAATGAACAAAGTTGCGTCAATGAGTTTGAAGTACGGTATTTGACAAAACGGAGCAAACAGAAAGGGGTTAAATGTTACAGAATGGTAGTCTCAAACAGTAGCACAATGAAGGAGAAAATTTAGGAACACTTGTTTAATATCAAACTCGCTGAAGAACAGGGATACGCACTACCAAACACAATCGTAAACGAAGACAGAGCGAGACTAAGAGGAAACTCAAGGTATTTTAAACACAAGGACTAACAAGACAACAGGTGGACAGAACGAGCTAACCAGAACAACTCAGGAAAACTTGCTCATAACTAAAAACTCTAAGACAGATAATACATGTTACGCTAAAAAGTTAGGACACTAGACAATCCAAACCTGCTAGACATCACAGATTATGAAACGCTCGCATATCTGCACACTCCATTCCAGGGAGGAAAATGTCCTTGTAATAATTCTGGCAGTCGCCGATAAGCGTCACATTTGCCCATTTCAGAGTCGATGCTGAAAATCCAAACACACACAGAGACAATAAGCCCTCAAACGGTGCCAAATACTCCTCCTGATTCCTGTAGGTTGTATTTGACTGGGAGCCGAACCTCTATCGCGGCCCCAGCCGGAGATGGTGCAGGTGTCGTTGGGCTGGAACTGTTGGGTGGACCAGGGCACGCAGACGGCTCGGACCGCGGGATTGTCCTGCATGCACTTGCCCGAAACATCCATCTCCTCCAGCTGCACCAAAGCGATGTTGTTCGCGTAGGTTTGAGGGTTATATTCATTATGGATGATGATATTCTTCACCGGGATGATGTCCGTCGTTGACTGTTTACGATGGTTTTTCCAGAGAGAGAAGTAGATTCGGAAGGACTTCGGTTTGGGCCTAGAGACACGAAAAAGCACAGTAGCTGTTCTGAACGGGTATGTACTGTACTAGTTGACCAAAAGTGAATTGGTGGAGACAAAGACATGGTTTGGCAGCGTTATTGGTTGTACCTGACACAGTGGGCGGCGGTCAAAACCCAGCAGCCGCCCAAATACGCCCCTCCGCAGTGGAACAGGCCTTCGTCCTGAATGGCCACCTGCCACTGTATCTGAGTCTGCAGGGCAAAGGTCACATACAGAGCATTAAATGTCCTCAAATAGACATTTGCTGCCTAGTGTTATTTTGTCCATTTAGCGATTAAAATTAATTGATGTTGTTGTTTTAGATTGACAACAGTCGCTTAGTGTGTGTTTTTAATCATTTTAAAATGGTTTAATATGTGTTCATTAGATCATCTACTACTCTGTATCTACTCTGGTACAGTGTGCATGCAGAGAGAGGCTTTGCCCACACACTCTTCTGATTGGCTGTGCTATTTGATTGATTTTATCGCATCTGGTTTGGACACGGTGTCGGTATTATAAACATTAGCATCATGACTTGTGAAGCTGCTTTAAAACAATGTGAATTGTTTCACATTGGACAATGTAAATTTGATTTGACTTGGTTTTGGTACTTGGTTTATGATGCGTTTTGTTAGTAATTTTATAAAGCATCTTTCAGTAGTTGTATGGTTGAGTGTCTGGACTGACCGGTAAGGTCTCTTCCCATCCTGCCAAACGTTTCCGGCGTGAATGGTGATCGTCTTGTTTGTACTCGTACTCCATATTGGGAACGCCACACTGCGTCTCTGATCTCTGGAACAACATAAAGGTGATTTATCTGTATGATTTCTTACCTGAAATCATGTGAATACACTCTTAATCTTTTGTCTCAGACACTTGCTATGCAAAAAATATATGATATATGTATAAGTTGATGAGTTTTTACTTACCTGATGTTGGATCGAAAAAAAATGTTTCTGCTCTATTTACTACTGCTTTGTCAGTTTCTGTAACACAATGAAGAGAACACAACAAAAACAACTTTTGATGTGTTTCAAGCCTGTACAGGAACGTTCCAATCACCCAATAGATTTAACCATCTTAAGAAAGTTATAGTTAACTAAAACTAAAACCAGTGTTATTTTAGTATCATTGATATACTATTATAGTTTTTGCTAATATTTTGAATTAGTTTTTATTTTTATATTTTGTTTTTACTTTAATTTTAAAGTTTTTGTCACTTAGTTTTATTTATTTAATTTGATTTTTTTTTTTTTTTATATGACTACATAGTTTATTTACTTCCTGTTATTTTAGTATGTGAAGTTAAACTAAACGAAAATGTTAAACTGAATGAAAATGAAAAAAAGTTGCCTTGGCAACTAGCTAAAATAAAATGAGTTTAAGGTTTTTATTTTATTATAGTTACCATCGAGTTCATCTTCTCCTCCCAGACAGTCCCTGATTCCATCTTTGAAGGCGTGTTGGGGTATACAGACACCCGACTTACAGAGGAACGCCTGGCCTCGACATTCTTCACACAGCAGAAACAGTAAAATCAGGATCAGTCTGCTTTATGCCAGCAACAATAAAGTCGTGGGCAGGGGCATATAGCCATCATTTCAGAAGTGAGGGGGACAGAAGTAACAAATGTAATAATACTCTGCCAGTGTAGCAGCCCTAATGACTTGAAGTTTTGCTGGGCTTGCGGGCATGCCTTCAGCAATAGCAGCAGTGTAACACTGCACATCAGAGTGTGTGTTGAGGTCATTTTCCCTGCATGCTAGTGCGCTTCATGAGTGCGTATCAGCCACCAACACAGTTTTAACTCCTGAACATTGCATGGGGGTGAGAGCTCACGGACTGCTCTGACCTTCTTCTGGCCCGACGGTGGAAACGCAGTGTGATTTTAGTCTCGGTGCTACAGGTCTGAGGCTTTTAACCCCACCTGGCCCATTGAAAGCACTGGCTCACACTGGCCCGACAGTGGAAAAGTGGCTACTGTTGCTCATATGAAACATTTTATGTGGATATGACACAAGTGAGGTACAACACTTTGTTTACAAGAGAAATAATTGGTTTGCAGGCAAATGTTACAACGTGACGATGCTTTTGGATTCATGCCTTTCAAGAGGTAGCCGATGAGCTCATAAATTTAAATTAAGCCATACGTGGCTTTTCGTTCTGTTTTGCAGGTTGGTCACGAATTTCCACAAATTTAATAATATTTATTTTTCCTTTTCCCAAATCCTCACTGTCTCACACTCTAATTTTGCAGGTTTATTTTCTTGTCGTTCACTTTTAATCCCTGTTTTTGCATCTTTGGTCAAAATAAAAGTGAAACCATATCCTTTTTACTCGCCAAAACGACAGACAGCATTGTTAGCCTAAACTAACCTAATTATTTGATGGAAATCTTTATCTTAATCTAGTCTTTATCTCTTGTCACATTCAGTTTCAACACAGTTTGTGTTTGTTAGACAAGGCACGTCAAGTTTATTTTTACGGAGATTGACATGACATGCGGGGGGAATGAAAGATTTCGTGGAATTAAAAATTCGTTCCTAAGACTTATTAATTTGTTCTCTCATTTTAGTTAAATCATGGGTTATCTAGGGAACCAATTAAGTGACATGATGTGATCCAAGTGCACACACAGCACAAAAATTAATGAATTATTTGCGCAAAAGATCAAGCCCCGACGCGGTCACTCACAGCCATTTCTTCATGTCTGCTGCACGTGTTTTGCGCATGAGCCACACGCACCCCAAAACTAAATTGCTTAATCGACCATCATTAGCTTTAATTGATTACATCTCTTATCGATCGTCGATTAACCAATGACATCCCTTGTTCAAGTAGCACTGAATACTCCTGATAAAATATCTTGGATGCATCATGCACTGGATGTGTTTGAGTTTTAGATGAATAGGTTTATTTTATATTGACATTGAAATTATAACATTGAAATGAATGTTATAGGTATATTTTATTATTTGAATTATTATGGTTAACAAAATTGCAAATTAATACATTTCATAAAAAAATGTGCTTTATTTCTAAACACTGGCATGAAGGGAACAACTGATGGGAAAATGAGAAAACAGGAATAATGATGTCAGGCTCACTTTGGCAGCACATCTCGTCACTGTTGTCTCCACAGTCATCAACACCATTGCAGGTTTTTTCATGGCCTAAACACTTCCCGTTCACACAGATGAACTTCTTACATTCGCCTACTCAAGAGAAAACCCATCAGTGTGAGTGAGAGAAGTGTCAAACAACAGATTAACATTAAACATTAACATGGTGACGACATCCGAGAGGAAAGGGCACCTGTAGGCTCCTTATAACACTTTGCGACGGCCACCTCAGTGTTTGCTGTGATTGGCTCTGGATTATGGATCGTACACTCGGCCAATGAGAGCTCAGATCCCATGCAGCGAATCCTCATACACTCATTTGGCCATTGAGTAGCTTTACCAAGAGATATATATTTGATTTTAGACGCATTCTCTGCTCCTCTGAGAGACAGAAAGAACAATGTAAGCAATCAGTACATGTTGAGTCGAGAGAAAGGACGTCTTGTGTGCAGGTGTGTTTACCTGTCGACATTCAGAGGGTTTCGACAAACCACATTTGCTGCAGCCATATTCCAGTCCTTGCCACATACCAGCATTTTCCCCAAACGAGTTTTTATCTCGACCACGTTATGAGACTTAGAGACGCTCACATGCACCTTGTCTCCCGCTGGACACAAACATTAAGTTTCAAGTTTTAAAGTTGTACTTGTAACTTCTTTAGAAAATTATCTTTAAAAAAACAAGACACTGTTATGAAGAGCCTTTAACAAAATAATATTCAGGTTTGGAGAAATGTAGCACTGCATCAGTGTCTCAGCAATGGATGCTCTGCAGTGAATGGGTGCCGTCAGAATGAGAGTCCAAACAGCTGATAGAAACATCACAATAATCCACAAGTAATGAATCCTCATACACTCATTTGGCCATTGAGTAGCTTTACCAAGAGATATATATTTGATTTTAGACGCATTCTCTGCTCCTCTGAGAGACAGAAAGAACAATGTAAGCAATCAGTACATGTTGAGTCGAGAGAAAGGACGTCTTGTGTGCAGGTGTGTTTACCTGTCGACATTCAGAGGGTTTCGACAAACCACATTTGCTGCAGCCATATTCCAGTCCTTGCCACATACCAGCATTTTCCCCAAACGAGTTTTTATCTCGACCACGTTATGAGACTTAGAGACGCTCACATGCACCTTGTCTCCCGCTGGACATAAACATTAAGTTTCAAGTTTTAAAGTTGTACTTGTAACTTCTTGAGAAAATTATCTTTAAAAAAACAAGACACTGTTATGAAGAGCCTTTAACAAAATAGATGGACTGGAGTGCTGTGGATTACTTGTGGATTATTGTGATGTTTTTATCAGACTCTCATTCTGACGGCACCCATTCACTGCAGAGCATCCATTGCTGAGCAAGTCATGGAACAATTCTTAATGAACATTTAGTTTAAATTTTTTTTTAGTTTTAAAAGTTTAATCACAAAAGTTTTTACTCTGATTAAAGTTCAAGTCTTCACGTCTCACCTTTGCAGGATGAGCTGAAGTGTGAGAAAGTGGGCGTCTTGGTTCTGCAGGAGATGGCGTTGGCCTGACACATGGAGTAATACACGGATCCGTCCAGAGTACAGGTGTTTTTCAGCCGTGGACATTTGTACGGCATCTTACAGACACACTGTCCTCCGATGCATCGCCTCCATGGAGGACAAAACACTTTAGAGCAAGACAGCCATGTGTATTTCTGATTCAGACACTGGGCCGGACCCAAGAAATCCTCATCAAGTACTTTTGGGGGTTTGGGATTTGAATCAGTTTTGGGTTGTGAGTTGGTGTTGGGATTTAAATGTTCTGATAAAGTTCTGGGTTTTGGAAATCCCAATGGTGACACTGTTTGGTGGGACTCTAGTTCAGGGTTTTCCCCCAAAAGGTCACCATTTTTTTCCTTCAAGCCTAAATCGGTTTTATTATCCAAGTCCTTGCTCTTATAATTTTGCTCAGGCGCTGGTTGATTGTCCAGACTCTAATCAGATGAAATAATACATAACATACATCAGTCCATTAGCATGTTACTGTAGTTGAATAAATAATAATAACATGCTATCAATCTCAATAATGTAAACACTATTTATAGGAAAATTACCATTGTGTTTTGGGCAGGAGAAATGAAGAGAAAAAAACGTGAGATTAATTCGTCTATAGTAGTCGAGCACATTTACAATGCCAAAATATCTCGTTTTTCCTCAGAGGAAGAAAGTCATACAGGTTTGGAAGGACATGAGGGTGAGTAAATGAGTGAACTATCCCTTTAAACTAGAAGAAGACATGTCACATAGGTTGCAGGATATGATTACAAATAATATAGAATATAATATTGTTGCAGTGTTTTCCTTGTGGCAAAGCATAGAGGCTTTTTCTGACCTGCATTGAAAATATTAATTGTTCAAAGCTTATTACATAGTCATCTGGTGGTCAAAAGGATGAACAACACTAAACAAATTTTGTGCAATTAATTCTTCCTGAACTTTTTATTTATTTTATTATTATCATTATTCTAAAGAATTCTCAAAGTCATTAATCCATTCGGGTGTATTTAGACTAAAATGAGTAAATATATTAAGCATAAAATCTGTGATATCTATTTAACCATGTCCTTCAACTCGGGATCATTTTGGATTTGTTTATAAATTATATATTTTTCATGTTTCACTATTTTTTGTGTGTGTGTGTTTTTGGATATGCTTCCTAATAGATTGAAGTAAATCTGCAAAATAATGAAGTAATTTAAACTCAAATCAAAGTTTCATGTGCATGTTTTGTATTTATTTGATAAGCTGCCGTGTAATAAGTGGGCGATACTAGAACTGATCCTGATCACGTTTATTTTGCAAAATCTTTTGCAATCCTTCACATAAGGACGTTTTACTGGAAAACAAGGCCACTGTGATCAAGATTCCGCAGTGTAGAAAGGTCGTCATAACCCATTTTCAGAGTTAATGAGATGAATTACTCTATTAATCATTGAATGATTCATTTAATATATCAGATACACAGATACTCACGGCGGTCTGGAAGAGAAGACACGTGAAGAAAAAAACAACCCTCATGACTCCTGCAGCTCTTTCTCTAGATGTCTCTGTTCTTCTCTTCATCCTGTCGACTCTGATTAACCGCGCTCAACAGATGCCTGACATCAGACTGAATCAGACAGACAGGGAGGAGAAAAACAGCAGCCTCTGCCCGGAAAGGTCAAAGCGGTTGGTATTGCGTCAATATCAGTTTTGCGCTAGTCAATAAAAACCGTTTACTCAGTTAATAAAAACAAGGCTACAGAAAGATAGCTACTCACATGAGCCAAGTAACAAACATGAACTAAATAACGTCAAATGTGATAAAACACCCCAATATTCATATATGTTTTCAACTTAAAAAGAAGACTAGTCAGGGAAAACTGAAAGTGCAGCAAGTGCATAAGCTGAGGAATCGTAGAAAAAAGAATTTCTCAACCCTAAAAACTTTACTGAATCAATTCAGTATTTCAACCTTTTTTGAATGAATTAAAGATGTTTCGTCAATGAACCAAGAAGGAATTCTTGAAATTGTCCAGATCACCTTAACTTTGTGTTTGTGTGCTTGAGATATACCAGCTAACAGGGAATGTTCTCAGCGTTCTGGCAAGGTTCTCTCAATGTTATGAAAAATGTCTTCCTGTATCACAATGTTCTTTAAAGTTATCTGAGGCCTGTTTCAGAAAGGAGGTTTAGTGAAAACTCCAAGCGGCAACCTCCCGCTCTCTCTCGTGAAACCAACAAGGAAGTGACTTAAACTGTAATTCATCAACTGGCCGCTAGAGGCTGGCTGCAAAAGGGAGTCAGTCCCATAGACTCCCCATGTTAAAATGCCCAACTTTACAGCAGAAAAAACATGTTTACAGCCTGGTTCAAAAAATTATTTTGGTCTATATAGCTAATTTTGCCCTTCATGACAACTGTGAGGGGGGTGAATTTTTTTATAACTCATCCGTTTAAATTATATTAAGCCTTAAAGTTCTGCATAATTAAGGGCGTGGCCACTTGAGTGACAGGTGGATTGCCACTGCTGACACCACGCCATCGAGCTAGGTGGGCGTGGCTTCAGCAACCAGCTCTGAAAGAGAGGTAAGTTATACTCAGTTACCATGCCCATAGACTCTCCATGTTAAAATGCCCAATTTTACAGCAGAAAAAAACATGTTTACAGCCTGGTTCAAAAAATGATTTTGGTCTATATAGCTAATTTTGCCCTTCATGACAACTGTGAGGGGGGTGAATTTTTTTATAACTCATCCGTTTAAATTATATTAAGCCTTAAAGTTCTGCATAATTAAGGGCGTGGCCACTTGAGTGACAGGTGGATTGCCACTGCTGTCACCACCGTCGTGCTAGGTGGGCGTGGTTTCAGCAACCAGCTCTGAAAGAGAGGTAAGTTATACTCAGTTACCATGATAACTTACTCTGTGAGTCTAACCTGGTCGGGAGCAGGTTTTCTTCATTAAACCCAGAGTTTCTTTTGGTCTACTCTGCCTTTTAAAAGCGTAAGCGATGTTTAAATCATTCATTCATGCTGCAAAAATGCTTTTCTCACTGAGTATCTTTGTTTTATTTCAAGTACAAATATCGAAAAATTCTTAAATCAAAATGCATTTATATACAAGTAATGATATAAGATATTTAGTCTTGTATCCTGGGGGAAACGAGTGCATTTAAATGCATTTTAAGTAATACAATTAAAATTATTGGCCATAGGGCAAGAAACATAATCTTAATGCAAATGGAAACAAGATTTTTTTTAAATATATTTTTCTTACCCCAGTGGCAGATAATTTGCAAAATAAGAAAAATGCACTTTCTAATTTTTTTTTTTTCCCACAGGAAACAAGACTAAATATCTTATGTCCCTTTTCTTGTGTAGAAAATGCATCTTGATTTAAGAATCTTTAGATATTTTGACTGGAAACAAGAAGACAAAAATTCTAAGAAAAGCATTTTTTGCAGTGCTGGTACATTCATTCATTGCACATTATTTTCATTGCGCAGAAACCGTCAAAGTGACAAAAATGGCATTTCCTTTTATACAGGATCCTGTAGATGAGGAGGCTGCATTAATTCATTGGGATTTTTTTTCTTCCGTGGGACTCATGGGATACCATGAAAATGAATATTAGTTCAATAATTTACAGTTTTCACCTCTGATATTATAACAGTGATTAAGAATTAAACTTACGCTTTGACTCGGAAGTATGCAGACGTCTTTTTGTCAGGTGCTGTTGCCATGGTGATTCATTATTTCGGAGCTCCATTGATCATGGTTTTTCATAGTCGTGGTGCATGCGCTAAACTCAGAGTCGATTGAACTCAATTCAGCTGTTCTGAACCCGAAAACATCTCTGTTACGTATGGTAACCCTCGTTCCCTGATGGAGAGAATGGAGACATTGTGTCGAAGTCCCACACTAGGGGTCGCACTTGGGAGCGACCTTTTCTCTAGCCTTTTCTCTTTTAAAATAAGACTTCAGATGAAAAAGCTGAAAAGTCCTGGTTGATAACGTTGGGAAGCGTTCTCTTCCGCAGCGGAGAAAGAACACTATGAAGACTGCATCCTACCCAACCTGGGGAGGTAACGTGGGTATACAACCTATGGACTCACTGAAGGGGAGTACTACATAGGGAAGGTTTCTGTGATGTGCTCCGCGTGGGGGGAGAACTACCAAGCACAGAAACAAGACAGATCAGATGTCCATCTAAGGGAAACACGTAGTCCTGATAAGGGCAAGGCAGTGGATAATACACATATGAGGCCACAATAGGAGCCACTACATATGGAGCACCAATCTATTACAAGAGATCACTCGAGGGATCCTACATGTAATAGATTCAAGTAGTAAGTTCCTCTGCAAAACTCAACTACACAAGAAGTGCTAAGTGATGGAAGGGTAGTCCAGGGTTCCTAAGAAACTGAACTGGACTAAATAAGTGCAATATTTCACCTCAAAAAAGGGGAAGCGCTAAGCAAGCTCTACACCATACCAGCCATCTAAGTTGAAGAACTAGTGTTCAACATCCTAGATGAAACTGGTTCCATTCTCAGATTATAGAATCTTGCAAATGTGTTAGGTGTAGCCCAACCTGCAGCTTTACAAATGTCTGCTAGTGAGGCACCATTCGCTAAGGCTGAAGAAGCCGCGACGCCCCTGGTGGAGTGAGCCCTCACTCCCAGTGGGCATGGTAAGCCTCTGGCCTCATAGGCCTTAAGGATAGCATCCACAATCCAGTGGAAGATACTTTGTTTGGAGACAGCATTCCCCTTCTGTTGACCTCCGAAGCAGACAAAAAGCTGTTCTGAAGATCTGAAACTCTGCATGCGTTCCAAATAAATGCACAGGGCTCGCACTGGGCACAACAGAGACAGGTCAGGGTCCCCCTCCTGTCGGGGAATAGCTTGCAAGGTCACCACCTGATCCCTGAAAGGAGTGGTGGGGACCTTGGGCACATATCCAGGCCGGGGTCTCAGGATAAAGTGAGAGTCTGCCGGCCCGAATTCTAGGCACGATTCGTTAATGGAGAGAGCTTGGAGATCCCACACCCTCTTAATAGGAGTGAGTGCAGTCAAGAGGGCCGTCTTCATAGAGAGGGCACCGAGCTCAACTGACTGCAGGGGCTCAAATGGATTTCTCTGTAAGACCAGAAGGACCACAGATAGATCCCAAGAGGGGATGAGGCGCGGCCCTGGAGGATTTAGCCTCCGGGCACCCCTTAGGAATCTGATAACTAGATTGTGTTTCCCTACCGATCTACCGTCTATGGTGTCGTGATTAGCTGCAATGGCAGCCACGTACACCTTCAGTGTAGAGGCAGACAGGCTTCTATCCAGGCCTTGCTGGAGGAAGGAAATGCCCTTCGAGAGAAGGGTAACGATCTTCGCTCAAAGAACATCAGCATCCTCGCCTCTCACAGAGGTGAAGAGAATGCCACTGAACTTTGGCGGGCGTCTAGCGAACTTAATCGTGTAGCCGAGCGCCGTGACTTTCGTAGCCCGGGGGGAGCGTAGTCAGTCGCCGAGCACAGTTCCTGCAACAGTACCTTTCTTCCCGGAGGTGCATAAGGGCTGACGAAATCGTGGAAGGCCCTCTTCTTGGCCAGGACACGATATACCGGATCCTCCGCCCTCACCGCCCTCGATGGGGGTCCAGCGAGGGGGTATACGGAGGTCCCCCAGGTGGAGAGAGTTATTGCGGTGCACTTGTGCCTGCAAAATTCCGCCACTTGGTGGGGCCATCCGAGACTCCCGTCCAGGTCCTGTATGTTTTCTTTGTCCCTCGTGGCGTAGGCTTACACAGCTTCTGGACAAGCTGCGTCCGCCCTGCACGCCATGGCCATCCTGCAGGTCTACCAGGCCAAGGCGTTGAAAGAGCTGCACGAGGGCGGTCCCAACCCAGAGGTTGGTCGTGGCTTAGAGTCACGCTCAGCACCCAGAAACCAATCATCGAACCGTGAGCGCTCGGGACAGGGTGGGGGAGACCACTCCAGGCCGATACTTTTGGCCACCCGGGCAAGCACGGCTGCCATTTCAGCATCTGCCTCGGACTGAAAGTCAACCCCCGTGGGGGCTAGCTCCGCCGAGGCATCTGCGTCAGATGGCTCTAGCCCACCCTCCGATGCCACGAGTGATACCTCGTCTAATTCACGAGCCCCGAATGAGAAATTGAACTCGCCCAAAGACAAGCTCTCAAACCCATCCGGAAGCTCTACCGGGATGCACGACACATAGGAGGATCGGGAAGTCTGCGGGGAGTCACCTGGCGGAGCCATTCCCTCCTCCCTACACTCTTCCCCAACGCACATCGCTGCGGCCTCATACCCGGAAGTAGAAGGACCGGAACGGGAAGCAGAAGGGGTGACTCACGGTCTTTTGGTAAAGAACGCAAGCCGCGAGCGGAGCGTGCCCATGGGCAAGTTCTCACAAAGAGGACATGAATGCAGCGATCGTGTCTGTCAGAAGGCAAAATGTAAAACCCCCAACCAGAAGGACACGGATGAAAAGGCATGATGTAAACCACACAATTTCACCCGTGAATTGCTATTTTAGAGGATTTGCTCTTTTAGAGGAAATAGCTCTCAAAGATTGCCGCTGAAGCACCCAGGGGTACTTTCACATCACTTAGCTGTGCGTATAGAGGGAGAGACCACTGTCTGTGCCGTAGATCCAACGACGAGAAGATCGAGAGGTGAATGAATGCTGCAATTCTCACAGAGACGCTGCATCGGCTCCAAAGATCAGAGCGAACGAGCTAATGCCACGCTGGCCTATTTATACCCGGATATCCGGGGCGTGGCCAGCTATGCAAATTTTGCTCACAATTGGCCATTGGCCTTTTCTCAATGATGTCAGAGGTGTCTGGGCTCCCAAGTGCAACCCCTATGTTCTCAAAATGTTATTTTTACGTCGTTCATTGAGTGTTTTTTTGCTGGAATGTTGAAGTTGGACATTTGTTTAACGTATTTTACAAGTTACTACTTGTTTCAGAATGTTCAATTCTGTTGTTACATTCAAAAGTAATGTTCCCATAATGTTTGCACAATGGTAAAATGGAACATTGCCTTAATGTTTTCCCAACGTTCAAAATAACCAAGAAAAAAAGTTTTTAAAACATCTTGAGTTTTGAATGATCTGAGAACATTTAGAAATAATGTTTTCATAACTTAATGGGAACGTTGGCAAAACATTCTCAGAACATATTTTGTTAGCGGGGTAGAAATGTTAAATGACTACTAAACTACAATGAATTTATGTATGGAGAAAATTGTCTCAAAGTGTTTTTTTTATTTTTTTATCTCAAGTTTAAAACAGGCCTGTGAGGATGAGAGGATACAAAAACAAGTTTGCATTTGCAAGATAAAAATACAGAATCTAGTTTTTGCAAATCTAGTCTTAATGACATTTATATGTGGTTTAAAATCTGATTTCACATTAGAAGTGTCCGCTGTGTGAATGAAACATAAAACATTTAATTTCACAAAATCACCACAAACTACAAAACACTTAGAAACAAAAAAAGAGGCAGGACTGAGCTTTTAAATTGCTTGATAATCAGAATTTTAATAGCAACATACAAATAGCACATAAAGTAACATCAATCAGAAAATGTGAACTGGCCTGTTCCTTCGTTTTACTGGTTAAATTTGGTAACGGCCGGCCAGCCTGTGTGGAAGCGGATCCAGTCGAAATAATGCGCCACTTTAGTGTAGACGCCAGGATGATTGGGTTCGCCGCATTTATCACCCCAGCTCACTATTCCCCACACGTACGACAAACCAGACGCGTCTGTACACACCAGTGGCCCTCCGGAGTCGCCCTGACACGAGTCCACCTTCCCCTCCAGGTCACCTGACACAGAGAACAACCAATCACAGCACAGGAACAGGTGAACGAAGAGTCACTTAGCACATGTTACATGTAACTAAAGCTTACCCATTAAATTAAACACAATGCATTGCTATTTATCTGCTCATTTGTATTCAAACTGTTTTTTTTATTTCTTCCCAAGGTTTCTTTGGAGTTTCACTGGAGGTACTAGTAATACTTTCAAAATATATTGTGAAAAATGCTATACAAATAAACGTGCCAAACTCTTATGATACATTTGTTTAATAATATTTTATTGCTTTTTACAGATTCTGGCCACTTTCTATGAAAGTCCATATCCACCTTGGAATAAAAAAAATAAAAAAATGTAAAAGTTTTTAATCTCACAATTCAGACTTTTTTCTGCAATTCTGAAAAGAAAAGTTAGAATGGCGAGATATAAACTTGCAATTCTGAGGAGAAAAAAAGTGAGAATTTTGAGACGTAACATTTTTTACAATTTACATCTCGCAATTCAGCATTTATATGTCATGCATTTCTGTTTTTTTGTTTCTACCACAGAATAAAAAATAATGTTATTGCGGGTTGAGAATTGTGAGTTTATATGTGGCAGATTTGTGAGAAATTGCGAAAATCTGAATTCTGAGATAAATAGTAGCGATTACCGTTTTATTGGAAACGGGTTTCCATAACTGTCTGCTTAAAGTTTATGGAAATAAGCAGAGCAAACATTCTGCTAACCATCTGTTGTTGTGCAGGAAAACCAAAGTTGTTTGGGATAACAAAAACTATAATGATAATATTAGCGTCCTCACAAATGTGCAATATTGTTCTGTTTATTATAAGCGTGCACTGCAGTTATAATGTCTGCCACTTTAAATGCTTGAGCTCTTTAAAGTTGAGTGGATTCTGATTGGCTGCCCATGTTTTTATCGTTCATCATATGACGATATTGTCCGTCTGTGTCGTTACCGGGCCTTGCCTTCCTCGTGCTATCGGAAAATTCCTACTACCAACTTCTGAAGTCGTAATTACGAGTTTGTCGCGTTGAAGTGTTTCGCTGTCGGAAAGAATAGGAATCACGGAGGACACCAGGTTCATTCTTGCCTATTTTTTGTGGAAATCGTATTAAAATCAGAATGTATCTAAGACATTTCATCAATATGCAACGAATTGTGAATAAAATGTAGCGTTCCGTTTGTTGCCAACCATATGAACAGTGTACTAGTGTATACATTCATTACGCTATTTATATAGTCAGCTTGCTGACAATTCTTAAGTTTCGGTCAAGTAAACACTGTTTTTACTGTGTAAAATTCATACTATATGGTTATTTATCACATCTAAATCACAAATGGTTAATTATATAGGCCTACGTGAATATACATGACTGTAATCTTTATATCTCTGAAGTTATAGCTGCTTTCACATGCTATTGGAATTATCGTAAATACGAGTTTAGTAGTCGGAAATTGGACATGAACGGCCTCTCAAGTCGTTTTTACAACTGGAAAACAGAAAATTTTGATACGCGTGTTTCTGAGTTTGGGTGGGTCATAAACTCTAAACACGGCGGAGGAGAGAAATATAGCCGTAATACTGTAAAGTTTTATTCATTTTTTCCCACAACATCTACATTGCTTTCTCTTGTCATTACAGTCATGTATATTTATGTGTTTAAATAACCATTTGTTGCAAATTGTATAAAAATGTGTCTTGTACATGCCAAAAATAGCATATTTGACCAAAGTCAGCAAGTTAAATATCTAGAAGGCGCAGTGAATGTTTATATGGTTACCGATGCTGCATTTTATTAAAAATCCGTTGGATATTGACTATGCATTTCGGCTTTAATAAGATTTCCCCAATAAATAGGCAAGAATGAACTAATGAATGAGCCATTCTCCACGATCCCTGTTTTTTCGGGCAACAAAGTGCTTGAACGTGACAAACTCGCAATTACAAATTCAGAATTACGACGTACACATACCTGCGCACTCCATTCCAGGAAGGAAACGGTCCTTGTAAAAATTCTGGCAGTCGCTGATAATCGTCACATTTGCCCATTTTAGAATCGCTGCTGATATCCCCTCTTCAAACAAACAGACAGAGATAATAAGACCTCAACTTTACCACCACTGGAGTTAAAAAAAACTCAATATAAGACCAGTTAACGCAACACTGTAACAACAAACACCAACATTATAAACTTGACTGCAGTTGGATTTAGAATGTTGGGAAACAGAATTGTCAAACTTCTCTTAAGGCTAAAATACATGACACAACTTTTGCCCAGATTTGCAGCATGGGACGGGTTGGCGAAAGTTGCTGAAAGCCTCAGAATCTGATTTTTCTTTAGCCTCAGACTATGATTCCATCCAGTTGGAGGATTTCAGATATATTTCATATTTTGAGCCGGTTTTAGAACATGTTTTCATTCGTCATGCTTTTTCGCAAATGCATGGCGCATTCTTTTTTTTTTTTTTATGCAATATTTATTTATGCAGTGTTTGCAAAACATGTGACTTCCACATGAATGCAACTCTTTATTTTTCTGTCTCTCTCTCTCTCTCTGACCAGATGTAAATATATGAATGCAAATCCAGAGCTAGAAAAAAATGGTCATTCATAATTCTATAACTTCTTTAGTGAGTCTATGGAGATTTTGATTTCTGTGCATTATTTGACATGTAGAGCCGAACCTCTATCGCGGCCCCAGCCGGAGATGGTGCAGGTGTCGTTGGGCTGGAACTGTTGGGTGGACCAGGGCACGCAGACGGCTCGGACCGCGGGATTGTCCTGCATGCACTTGTCTGAAAGATTCAGCTCCTCTAGCTGCACCAAAGCGATGTCGTTCGCATAGGTTTGAGGGTTATATTCATGATGGATGATGATGTTCTTCACCGGGATGCTGTCTGTCGTCGACTGCTTACGATGCTTCATCCAGAGAGAGAACTTGATTCGGAAGGACTTCGGTTTGGGCCTAGAGACACACAAGCATACAATTGGTTTTTAGTAGTGGTTCCGTACAGTTTGATCAAAACGTGTGGTGATTGGTTGTACCTGACGCAGTGGGCGGCGGTCAAAACCCAGCAGCCGCCCAAATACGCCCCTCCGCAGTGGATCGTACCTTCATCCTGAATGGCCACCTGCCACTGTATCTGAGTCTACAAAAGTCACACGCAGAGGTCATTCCTTACTGGTTGGCATTTGTAAAAACCAAAACAAATGGAATTAAAAAAAAAAAAAATTATTTATGTGCTGCCTAGTTAAATTTTATTTGTTTAGCGATTAAATTACATTCCAGATAGCACAGGTACGTCTGCAAGACGTCTGTTAAAGATCTCTTCATCTGGAAAGCATCTGCTGTGTACAAACATCTGATAGACGTCTCTAAGATGTCAGTTTTACATCATAAACATCTTAAAGACATCTTCTAAACGTCTATTTGACATCTGATAGGAAACGTCCTATAGACGTAGTATCGCAGATGAGCAAACGCTCTAAAAAAATGCGTCTTGCAGATGTAATGCAGACGTCAAATAGACGTCTCCGTGATGTACGAGTGCTATCTATCAGGTTATTGTCATATCGACTTTTCGGTTTTTATTTCTCAAGACTGACCGGTAAGGCCTCTTCCCCTCCTACTAAGCGTTTCCTGCGTGTACGGGAAGTCGCATCGTCCTCCTGTTTGTACACATACTCCATTTCTGTGCATTATTTGACATGTAGAGCCGAACCTCTATCGCGGCCCCAGCCGGAGATGGTGCAGGTGTCGTTGGGCTGGAACTGTTGGGTGGACCAGGGCACGCAGACGGCTCGGACCGCGGGATTGTCCTGCATGCACTTGTCTGAAAGATTCAGCTCCTCTAGCTGCACCAAAGCGATGTCGTTCGCATAGGTTTGAGGGTTATATTCATGATGGATGATGATGTTCTTCACCGGGATGCTGTCTGTCGTCGACTGCTTACGATGCTTCATCCAGAGAGAGAACTTGATTCGGAAGGACTTCGGTTTGGGCCTAGAGACACACAAGCATACAATTGGTTTTTAGTAGTGGTTCCGTACAGTTTGATCAAAACGTGTGGTGATTGGTTGTACCTGACGCAGTGGGCGGCGGTCAAAACCCAGCAGCCGCCCAAATACGCCCCTCCGCAGTGGATCGTACCTTCATCCTGAATGGCCACCTGCCACTGTATCTGAGTCTACAAAAGTCACACGCAGAGGTCATTCCTTACTGGTTGGCATTTGTAAAAACCAAAACAAATGGAATTAAAAAAAAAAAAAATTATTTATGTGCTGCCTAGTTAAATTTTATTTGTTTAGCGATTAAATTACATTCCAGATAGCACAGGTACGTCTGCAAGACGTCTGTTAAAGATCTCTTCATCTGGAAAGCATCTGCTGTGTACAAACATCTGATAGACGTCTCTAAGATGTCAGTTTTACATCATAAACATCTTAAAGACATCTTCTAAACGTCTATTTGACATCTGATAGGAAACGTCCTATAGACGTAGTATCGCAGATGAGCAAACGCTCTAAAAAAATGCGTCTTGCAGATGTAATGCAGACGTCAAATAGACGTCTCCGTGATGTACGAGTGCTATCTATCAGGTTATTGTCATATCGACTTTTCGGTTTTTATTTCTCAAGACTGACCGGTAAGGCCTCTTCCCCTCCTACTAAGCGTTTCCTGCGTGTACGGGAAGTCGCATCGTCCTCCTGTTTGTACACATACTCCGTATTGGGAACGCCGCACTGCAGCTGGCTCTCTGCAGACGAGCGGATTTCTCTGATCTCTGGAACAACATGATGGAGGGAGTGTGAGCAGATGTTGATTCAGCTGTATGGTTCAAAACTAAACACACCAGCCTGAACCTCTGGATCCCGTGGATTCGCTCCAGACACCGACTACAATTACTAAACTTCAAACTTTGACCAGATCTAGAAGGGGATCCTCCAGAGATTTTTTTTTTGTTGAAGTGACCAACATTAGATGTGACGTTTCAGATGAGTTTGTTCTTACCTGACATCGGATCGGAAAAAACGTCTTCCATTTTTTTAGTTTTTGTTCCATTGTTTTCTGTAACACAAAGGAAAGAGCAGAAACGTAAAAATATTTCTGGTCTGTTTGAAGTTTGCAAGTACCTTCTTACAATTATTATCACTGTATTCGTTTAAAATTGACTTTCTTTCTTTCTTTCTTTCTTTCGTTAATCGGTTCTTTCCCTCTCTTGTTTGTTCGTCTTGTTCTTTCTTTTCGATCATTCATTCAGTATTATCCTTCTAATCGTGTTCTTTCGTTTGTTCTCTGTTCTTTCATTCTTGTTCTTTTTCTGTCTTTGTCTCGTTCTCTTTTTCACTCTCTCTCTCTCGTTCTCATTCTTTCTTTCAATATGGTCCTTCCTTATTCTCTCTTTTTCTTGTTCTTTCTGTCTCTAGTTTCGCTTGTTCTTTGGTTCATCCGTTCTCTAGAAAACAAAAGCACCATAATTGTAACGTGGTTGTGTGAAGAAAACCGATGTGGTTGATTTAAAACATTTTTTTTTTGCAATTAAATTCACATAGATTTCTCTCCTCAGGACAAATGAGTCCTGTCTGACCAGGACCTTTGATGAACCTGAAGATTTCTCAAGTTAAAAGCTGTTTCTGCATTCAGAAGCCGAATCCTGAATATATTGAGCAGTAATGAGATCTCAAAGAGTTCACTGACCATTGAGTTCATCTTCTCCTCCCAGACAGTCCCTGATTCCGTCTTTGAAGGCGTGTTGGGGTATACAGACACCCGACTTACAGAGGAACGCCTGGCCTCGACATTCTTCACACAGCAGAAACAGTAAAATCAGGATTATCAGTGCACTTCACGCCAGCAACGCTAAAGTCATGGGTTCAATGCAGTGTTCTGTTCTAAACAGCGACATGAAGGGAAAAACAGACGGGATTGTGTAAAACAGGAAGTTGTCAGACTCACTTTGGCAGCACATCTCGTCACTGTTGTCTCCACAGTCATCAACACCATTGCAGGTTTTTTCATGGCCTAAACACTTCCCGTTCATACAGATGAACTTCTTACATTCGCCTACTCAAGAGAAAACCCATCAGTGTGAGTGAGAGAAGTGTCAAACAACAGATTAACATTAAACATTAACATGGTGACGACATCCGAGAGGAAAGGGCACCTGTAGGCTCCTTATAACACTTTGCGACGGCCACCTCAGTGTTTGCTGTGATTGGCTCTGGATTATGGATCGTACACTCGGCCAATGAGAGCTCAGATCCCATGCAGCGAATCCTCATACACTCATTTGGCCATTGAGTAGCTTTACCAAGAGATATATATTTGATTTTAGACGCATTCTCTGCTCCTCTGAGAGACAGAAAGAACAATGTAAGCAATCAGTACATGTTGAGTCGAGAGAAAGGACGTCTTGTGTGCAGGTGTGTTTACCTGTCGACATTCAGAGGGTTTCGACAAACCACATTTGCTGCAGCCATATTCCAGTCCTTGCCACATACCAGCATTTTCCCCAAATGAGTTTTTATCTCGACCACGTTACGAGACTTAGAGACGCTCACATGCACCTTGTCTCCCGCTGGACACAAACATGTATGGAAAAGTTGAATACTTTCTAATCACACACCAAATCATCTGACACTCTTAACCCTTGTATTATGTTCCGGGTCAATTTTGACCCGAACACCTTTTGAGTTGTTGGAAATACTGGTTAAGCTATGATTTTATTCTTGAACTTGCATGATTGTTTCTCATTTTGGCCTGCAAAGTTTTGGCAGTCTGACATTTCTATTCCGGTAGTGATGTTAGTGGGTCGTTTTGACCTGCAAATGTAAAATAATTTTGAAAAACTGCGAATTTTATGTCGTCCTTTATGCAACTGTTGTCTGACTATTTACATTCATGCAGTTGGCTGACATTTTTGTTTGAAGAAATGCACACTGCGTTTTTTAATCGCATTTTTAATCGCAAAATTTAATTTTTAATCGGTTCATGTTTGTGAATTTTGCTGGGAATCAAACCCATGATCTTAGCGTTGCCATGCTCACTGTTTGCACTTCTAGAAAGCATCAAAAAATGTAAACGAGTAAATTTAGAAATAAATACATTTGTGACCCTGGAGCACAAAACCAGTCATAAGGTTCAATTTCTCAAAATTGAGATTTATGCATCATCTGAACGCTGAATAAATAGCTTTCCATTGATGTATGGTTTGTTAGGATCGGACAATATTTGGTCGAGATACAACTATTTGAAAATCTGGAATCTGAGGGTGCAAAAAAAATCTAAATATTGAGAAAATCATCTTTAAAGTTGTTCAAATGAAGTTCTTAGCAATGCATATTACTAATCAAAAATTAAGTTTTGATATATTTACAGTAGGAAATTTACAAAATATCTTCATGGAACATGATCTTTACTTAATATCCTAATGATTTTTGGCATAAAAGAAAAAATCGATAATTTTGACCCATACAATGTATTGTTGGTTATTGCTACAAATATACCCCAGCGACTTAACACTGCTTTTGTGCTCCAGGGACACATATAAAAATCAAATAAATGTTAAAATACTGTTAATAATTTGCACATTTTGTGAAAAGCAATTAAAAATAGTTGTTAAATACAGCTTTAAAAATTAGGATAAAAATGTGGGAGAAGTATTAATGTTAGAATTACTGTATTTACATGTTTGTTTTTTTCCATAGTGTAATTTTTGGTGAATTGTGTTGAATCCAATGAGGGTCGTTTTGACCTGGAACATTTATACCCAGACGTTTAACATAAAACAAGGGCTAAAAATAAATTTCCCTATTAGACCGGATCAATCTCATGTCCAAAGAGAGCCACAAAAAATAGTTTATTCTATTTCTCGAAAGCATTTAGGGTTAGATAAATGCTTTTCTAAAGCACCTAGACACCAATGCAGGACCTATAAAGACACATCAAGAACTTCTGTTAAACTCCAAAGAACTTACTCTGGAAAAATGGTTCATCCATTTTGTTCATTAATGCCGTACTAGATTGATAACGTAATATTTTTGTTTTCACCTTTGCAGGATGAGCTGAAGTGTGAGAAAGTGGGCGTCTTGGTTCTGCAGGAGATGGCGTTGGCCTGACACATGGAGTAATACACGGATCCGTCCAGAGTACAGGTGTTTTTCAGCCGTGGACATTTGTACGGCATCTTACAGACACACTGTCCTCCGATGCATCGCCTCCATGGAGGACAAAACACTTTAGAGCAAGACAGCCATGTGTATTTCTGATTCAGACACTGGGCCGGACCCAAGAAATCCTCATCAAGTACTTTTGGGGGTTTGGGATTTGAATCAGTTTTGGTCCGTGAGTCTGCATTTTCTTCAGTTTTCTTCATTGGCTGGTGAGCCGAGTCTGAATTTGGCTTTGGCTTCAAGTCTGGCTCTGTGTTTTCCCCCAAAAGGTCACCAGTTTGATTCTTCAAGCCTAAATCTGTTTTATTCTGCAAGTCCACACTTTTGTTTCTCCCCTCCAAGACTAAATCTTGTTCTTTCTCCAAGACTGCATGTGGATTTTGCTCTGGTTCTGTTGGTGACTCGGGCGCTGGTTGATTCTCCAGACTCTAATCAGATGAAATAAACTTTAATCAAATGGAAACTGTACAACAGTTCAAGTCTTAATTCATCTTTCCACAAATTAAGGTCCTAAATGTGACCCTGGAGCACAAAACCAGTCATAAGGGTCAATTTTTTTAAATTGAGATGTATGCATCAGCTGAAAGCTGAATAAATAATCTTTCCATTGATGTATGGTTTGTTAGGATAGGACAATATTTGGCTGAGATACAACTATTAGAAAATCTGGAATCTGAGGGTGCAAAAAAATCTAAATATTGAGAAAATCATCTTTAAAGTTGTCCAAATGAAGTTCTTAGCAATGCATATTACTAATCAGCGAACTGCGGCAAACTTTGGCTCCGGTCCAGAGACGCGATCGCACGGAGCGGATCATATGCGCGAGTCGGCATATTTTAAACACTTTTACAACTACACAGCCTCAGCATGATTATGGTCACTATTTTGTTTTACTAAGAGTTTCATATTGAATCTAGGGGGTAATCTATTAGACTGTGGCTGTCAAATGCGGCAGCTTTGACCCGAGCAGATATAAACAAAACGCTATTGGCAATTTTAAAAAGGGGGCGGGGCTGCTCGATATGTCCCGCCCTCTCTTCCCGTTTCAGTTGAAATTACGTCACCACATAGAATAACGCTGCGTGTTTCAAGGCACTTCAGGGGACCTTTAAGACTGGTTTTGTGCTCCAGGGTCACAAATGTGAACGTCTTAAAGTCGTGGCATTAAATTTAGCATGCACTGCAAAAAACGAATATCTTCCTCACTATTTTTGTCTTGTTTTCCAGTACAAAAATCTAAACATCAGTAAGTCAAGATACATTTACTGGAGACAAATGAAGATATGAAGTTTTATTTTGAGTTTAAGCGTAAAATAAGAGCAAACTTCTGTCAATGGGGAATTAAAACTTGTTTCACTTTAAGCAGATTTTTCTGAGCTCACTGGCAGATATTTTTCTTATTATTTTAAAATAAAAAATCACTTCATCACGATACATTTCTCAGAAACAAGACTGCTTATCATGTTATTTTTGCATCTTCATTAAAGTTAATTAAATCTTTAAACATTTTTACTGTAAAACAAGACAAAAATACCGGTGAAGAACAGCACTTTTTGCAGTGTGATCAGAAGAAACAGTAAAAGTTTTTCCGTATTTTACTAAAGGTGTTTTTTATTATTATTTATTTATTTTGTAAAATTAAAAATTAATGGAGATCGTTTGGAAGCTGTATAATCAGTCTTTGAAGGTAAATTTGGGAAAACTAATTGTGTTCTCTCTAGACATTTACATTTAGAAAACATCCTTCTTTTTTTTTAATTATTGGTCTTAAAAAGGCTTATTTACCTTCATGAAACTTGCAGAAACCCTCAATAATAATAATGTTCCTAATTTAGTTGTCTAAAGAAAGCTTGCCGTTGCATATTACGATTATTGTTCTCCTGCTAAATGGCTTTTGTTTCTCTTTTGTAAATCACTTTGGATAAAAGCGTTTATTAACCCTCTGGTGTTGTTCGCGGTCAAACGTGACCGGACACCTGAAATGTAACTTTTTTTTTATTTTCAGTAAAATCAATGTAATATATTTTAATTCAGTAATATTTTTTATTTTGTATTTTGAGGCAATTCCATCATACTAATTAATATTTATGCAATAATTATAATACATTTTTCCCATTGAAAATAATTATTTAAAAAAAATCTAAAATTGTTATATCTTCAATTATGGCAGTATTTCATGTTAAAATAGAGACAATGCCTTTAAAATCCAATTTTTGAAGGCAGATTAGTGCCATCTGGTGGGAGTAAAAAAAAGAAAAACATCTGAAATTCTGTGCTTTAGCCACTAGATTCCTATAGAACTCTATAGAACAGCCTTATAAATGCTCTAGTTGTGTGTGTAATGTTGGTTTGAAATGTCAGTTTTTGCATTAATTTTACTACAGTCAAACCTGAACACAAAGACATTTTTCACATAACCTCAAAATTCAACAAAAATGAACAGGAATACTTTATCATGTGAGAGAGTGTGTGTATAATAGTGTGTGTGAGAGAGTGAGTGTGTACAATAGTGTGTGTGTGTGTGTGTGTGTGTGAGAGAGAGTGAGTGTGTGTGTGTGTGTATAATAGTGTGTGTGTTTGTGTGAGAGAGTGAGTGTGTGTGTGTGTATAATAGTGTGTGTGTCTGAGTCTGTTTTGCACTCCTGATATTTTAGAGTGTCACCCCTTCATTGCTGTGCAGGTTTTTTCTGCATCGTGAATGATTTGTAGATTGTACACACACAAAAATTCTCTGTATTTTTGCGTATTTCCCATTAATTTCCAATGGCGGTCATTTTTGACCGTGAACAGTGTGACTATTTTTTTTTTATGACCATTTAGCTACAATGATGTTATTTGCACAAGAAGCGCAGCAGGATTTCTCAATTCAAACCACCGTCGTGACAGATGCACTGTATGCATGTCTTCATTCAAATAAGCGCTGCGTTCATCCGGAGCAGAACTGATCAGAAGCTGGAGCTTCAGCGGGACACTGAATAAACATGCATCGAGTTTGTTTAATCATTAACCTGCATTACAATCTCCGTCTCAAACTAACCCTATACTTCTGGACTGAGCTGATAGCAGAGAGACTGCAGCAAACATACACCGATCATAAGCAGAGTCAGCAATATCATCAAACTGGTCAAGTTACTGTTACCCAAAATTAAGAATCAATGGATATACACTTGCGCCATCTTCAGATAATGAATATTAGATATGCTAAATTAATACCTTTAAATGTTTCCAACAACTAAGATGGAAATAATATAAATAGAATAATAAAAATTGAGATTTTTAAATAAATTTGATTTTGCAAACCATAACCCAAACATTTTTTTTTTTACTTTTTAAAGTGTATTTTATAATTATTTTGTTATAATAGTTATATGATTTTTACTTAGTTTGAGGACCTACTTAAAGAAACCCTGAACCAGAACATGAAATATATATATATATACAGTGGGTACGGAAAGTATTCAGACCCCCTTAAATTTTTCACTCTTTGTTATATTGCAGCCATTTGCTAAAATCATTTAAGTTAATTTTTTTTCCTCATTAATGTACACACAGCACCCCATATTGACAGAAAAACACAGAATTGTTGACATCTTTGCAGATTTATTAAAAAAGAAAAACTGAAAAATGCTCAGTATTTAGTAGAAGCACCCTTTTGATCTAATACAGCCATGAGTCTTATTGGGAAAGATGCAACAAGTTTTTCACACATGGATTTGGGGATCCTCTGCCATTCCTCCTTGCAAATCCTCTCCAGTTCTGTCAGGTTGGACGGTAAACGTTGGTGGACAGCCATTTTTAGGTCTCTCCAGAGATGCTCAACTGGGTTTAAGTCAGGGCTCTGGCTGGGCCATTCAAGAACAGTCACAGAGTTGTTGTGAAGCCACTCCTTCGTTATTTTAGCTGTGTGCTTAGGGTCATTGTCTTGTTGGAAGGTAAACCTTAGTTCCAGTCTGAGGTCCTGAGCACTCTGGAGAAGGTTTTCGTCCAGGATATCCCTGTACTTGGCCACATTCATCTTTCCCTCGATCGCAACCAGTCGTCCTGTCCCTGCAGCTGAAAAACACCCCCACAGCATGATGCTGCCACCACCATGCTTCACTGTTGGGACAGGTGATGAGCAGTGCCTGGTTTTCTCCACACATACCGCTTAGAATTAAGGCCAAAAAGTTCTATCTTGGTCTCATCAGACCAGAGAATCTTATTTCTCACCATCTTGGAGTCCTTCAGGTGTTTTTTTAGCAAACTCCATGCGGGCTTTCATGTGTCTTGAACTGAGGAGAGGCTTCCGTCGGGCCACTCTGCCATAAAGCCCCAACTGGTGGAGGGCTGCAGTGATGGTTGACTTTCTACAACTTTCTCCCATCTCCCGACTGCATCTCTGGAGCTCAGCCACAGTGATCTTTGGGTTCTTCTTTACCTCTCTCACCAAGGCTCTTCTCCCCCGATAGCTCAGTTTGGCCGGACGGCCAGCTCTAGGAAGGGTTCTGGTCATCCCAAACGTCTTCCATTTAAGGATTATGGAGGCCACCGTGCTCTTAGGAACCTTAAGTGCAGCAGAAATTTTTCTGTAACCTTGGCCAGATCTGTGCCTTGCCACAATTCTGTCTCTGAGCTCTTCAGGCAATTCCTTTGACCTCATGATTCTCATTTGCTCTGACATGCACTGTGAGCTGTAAGGTCTTATATAGACAGGTGTGTGGCTTTCCTAATCAAGTCCAATCAGTATAATCAAACACAGCTGGACTCAAATGAAGGTGTAGAACCATCTCAAGGATGATCAGAAGAAATGGACAGCACCTGAGTTAAATATATGAGTGTCACAGCAAAGGGTCTGAATACTTAAGACCATGTGATATTTCAGTTTTTCTTTTTGAATAAATCTGCAAAAATGTCAACAAATCTGTGTTTTTCTGTCAATATGGGGTGCTATGTGTACATTAATGAGGAAAAAAAATTAACAAATGATTTTAGCAAATGGCTGCAATATAACAAAAAGTGAAAAATTTAAGGGGGTCTGAATACTTTCCGTACCCACTGTATACAACGTACTTGTAAACAAACAAACGGAAATTTTTTACATTTATTTTATAATGCATATAATGTTAATTTTATACACACACATACATAGATATATAATGCATGTATAAAATTAACTAAGCTAACTAATATATATATATATATATATATATATACACACACACACACATATATATATATAAATATATATACATATATGAATATACATATACACATTATATATATATACAGTGGGTACGGAAAGTATTCAGACCCCCTTAAATTTTTCACTCTTTGTTATATTGCAGCCATTTGCTAAAATCATTTAAGTTAATTTTTTTTCCTCATTAATGTACACACAGCACCCCATATTGACAGAAAAACACAGAATTGTTGACATTTTTGCAGATTTATTAAAAAAGAAAAACTGAAATATCACATAGTCCTAAGTATTCAGACCCTTTGCTGCGACACTCATATATTTAACTCAGGTGCTGTCCATCTCTTCTGATCATCCTTGAGATGGTTCTACACCTTCATTTGAGTCCAACTGTGTTTGATTATACTGATTGGACCTGATTAGGAAAGCCACACACCTGTCTATATAAGACCTTACAGCTCACAGTGCATGTCAGAGCAAATGAGAATCATGAGGTCAAAGGAACTGCCTGAAGAGCTCAGAGACAGAATCGTGGCAAGGCACAGATCTGGCCAAGGTTACAAAAAAAATTCTGCTGCACTTAAGGTTCCTAAGAGCACAGTGGCCTCCATAACCCTTAAATGGAAGACGTTTGGGACGACCAGAACCCTTCCCAGAGCTGGCCGTCTGGCCAAACTGAGCTATCGGGGGAGAAGAGCCTTGGTGAGAGAGGTAAAGAAGAACCCAAAGATCACTGTGGCTGAGCTCCAGAGATGCAGTCGGGAGATGGGAGAAAGTTGTAGAAAGTCAACCATCACTGCAGCCCGACGGAAGCCTCTCCTCAGTGCAAGACACATGAAAACCCGCATGGAGTTTGCTAAAAAACACCCGAAGGACTCCAAGATGGTGAGAAATAAGATCCTCTGGTCTGATGAGACCAAGATAGAACATTTTGGCCTTAATTCTAAGCGGTATGTGTGGAGAAAACCAGGCACTGCTCATCACCTGTCCAATACAGTCCCAACAGTGAAGCATGGTGGTGGCAGCATCATGCTGTGGGGGTGTTTTTCAGCTGCAGGGACAGGACGACTGGTTGCAATCGAGGGAAAGATGAATGCAGCCAAGTACAGGGATATCCTGGACGAAAACCTTCTCCAGAGTGCTCAGGACCTCAGACAGGGCCGAAGGTTTACCTTCCAACAAGACAATGACCCTAAGCACACAGCTAAAATAACGAAGGAGTGGCTTCACAACAACTCTGTGACTGTTCTTGAATGGCCCAGCCAGAGCCCTGACTTAAACCCAATTGAGCATCTCTGGAGAGACCTAAAAATGGCTGTCCACCAACGTTTACCATCCAACCTGACAGAACTGGAGAGGATCTGCAAGGAGGAATGGCAGAGGATCCCCAAATCCAGGTGTGAAAAACTTGTTGCATCTTTCCCAAAAAGACTCATGGCTGTATTAGATCAAAAGGGTGCTTCTACTAAATACTGAGCAAAGGGTCTGAATACTTAGGACCATGTGATATTTCAGTTTTTCTTTTTTAATAAATCTGCAAAAATGTCAACAATTCTGTGTTTTTCTGTCAATATGGGGTGCTGTGTGTACATTAATGAGGAAAAAAAATTAACTTAAATGATTTTAGCAAATGGCTGCAATATAACAAAGAGTGAAAAATGTAAGGGGGTCTGAATACTTTCCGTACCCACTGTATATATAATAAAAAGAAATTACTCCCAAAAGATCATGTAAAGTCATGGTTGTGTAAAGCATCAAACAGACATTACAAAAAGTAGCTTCAGAAAGAAATATTTTGTTTGATTCAACATAAAATGTATTACATATACTCTTTTGGACCATGAGGGACCAGTAAATGATGACACAATTTTCATTTTTGGGTGGGTGAACTATACTTTTAATAATGTATTATTATTATTATTATTACTATGGAAATATGAAATTATTTCTTTAATGAAATGACACTCTAAATAATAAACTAAAACTGCCAGTAGGTGGTGGTAAATGTCTTAATGATTAAATCATCGAGTCATTTATTCATTTGATTCGTTCAAATGGGTCATGCTCACTCATAAGGTTTATTTATTTGTGTGTTTGCTTGTATATTTATTTTTGTGAACTGGTGTTTTGTGCTAACATCTATGCAAAGTTGGTGCAATAAAGTAACATCATAGTTAACAATTACTTTACATAGAACATAATGTATTTTATATTATTTAGGCACTTATGGGCTATAGTTTGACAGAATGTTTCAATTCAACATGCCATGGGAAGTCAATCTAACGTAACATTTTCTGATATTGATATTGTTTATGTTTTACTCCTTAACAGTTCATCAGGCTCTTAATGATTTAATCTATGCCATCTTTTGGAATATCTGAAGGTCATGTACCATAGTTAAGTAATAAGACTAGCCTATTAATCATTACCAGGCCAGTAATTACTTTTTATTTTTTATTAATCAATATAGCATGAAGAAACAACCGCCTGCACATTTAGAACCAATAGCTTCAACATGCCAGAGCTGTAATATAAATCTATAGGGAAACATCTATTCTCTTAACAGATTATCTCATATAAATTGTACAGCAAGTCAGACTAAATTTTACGCAATAAATAAGCCTACAATAAAACGTGATACATTGATTTTAATATATGTTAGTGCTGGTTCAAGACTGTTTTCATAAGTCTTTTTAGTTTATTTGCCTTTTTTAGACACTTGTTCGACTTTCTCCATAGCATTTTAAAGTGTCTGCTTCTCTAAATAATTCAAGTAGATCATATGATATTTGACCATCAAAATTTAGTGATTTTACACTTAAAACAAGAACAAATATTTGCAAATGTTTTCCCTTTAAATTGAAGGTTTTTTGTTTTGTTTTCTGACCCCATTGGCAGATACTTATCTTGTTTTAATCACAAAGTCACAAAAAAAAAAACGACATAATACTTGAATTAATTTTGTATCTCCAGTAAATGTATTTTTATTTGTCTATGCACGCACACACATATATATATATATATATATATATATGTATGTACAAAAATAGACAAATAAAAATACATTTACTGGAGATACAAAATTAATTCAAGTATTATGTCGTTTTTTTTTTGTGACTTTGTGATTAAAACAAGATAAATATCTGCCAATGGGGTCAGAAAACAAAACAAAAAACCTTCAATTTAAAGGGAAAACATTTGCAAATATTTGTTCTTGTTTTAAGTGTAAAATCACTAAATTTTGATGGTCAAATATCATATGATCTACTTGAATTATTTAGAGAAGCAGACACTTTAAAATGCTATGGAGAAAGTCGAACAAGTGTCTAAAAAAGGCAAATAAACTAAAAAGACTTATGAAAACAGTCTTGAACCAGCACTAACATATATTAAAATCAATGTATCACGTTTTATTGTAGGCTTATTTATTGCGTAAAATTTAGTCTGACTTGCTGTACAATTTATATGAGATAATCTGTTAAGAGAATAGATGTTTCCCTATAGATTTATATTACAGCTCTGGCATGTTGAAGCTATTGGTTCTAAATGTGCAGGCGGTTGTTTCTTCATGCTATATTGATTAATAAAAAATAAAAAGTAATTACTGGCCTGGTAATGATTAATAGGCTAGTCTTATTACTTAACTATGGTACATGACCTTCAGATATTCCAAAAGATGGCATAGATTAAATCATTAAGAGCCTGATGAACTGTTAAGGAGTAAAACATAAACAATATCAATATCAGAAAATGTTACGTTAGATTGACTTCCCATGGCATGTTGAATTGAAACATTCTGTCAAACTATAGCCCATAAGTGCCTAAATAATATAAAATACATTATGTTCTATGTAAAGTAATTGTTAACTATGATGTTACTTTATTGCACCAACTTTGCATAGATGTTAGCACAAAACACCAGTTCACAAAAATAAATATACAAGCAAACACACAAATAAATAAACCTTATGAGTGAGCATGACCCATTTGAACGAATCAAATGAATAAATGACTCGATGATTTAATCATTAAGACATTTACCACCACCTACTGGCAGCTTTAGTTTATTATTTAGAGTGTCATTTCATTAAAGAAATAATTTCATATTTCCATAGTAATAATAATAATAATAATACATTATTAAAAGTATAGTTCACCCACCCAAAAATGAAAATTGTGTCATCATTTACTGGTCCCTCATGGTCCAAAAGAGTATATGTAATACATTTTATGTTGAATCAAACAAAATATTTCTTTCTGAAGCTACTTTTTGTAATGTCTGTTTGATGCTTTACACAACCATGACTTTACATGATCTTTTGGGAGTAATTTCTCAGCCAGATTAGATGTGCGATTAATTAGATGAATTAATCGCCACATCATGTAATTAATTAGATTAAAAGTTTTAATCGCTTACCAGCCTTAATATATATATAAAGACAAAAATGTGGAAGAATATAATTTTTTCAGTGTACTTCATAATTACAGAAAAAAAATTATGTTTGTAAAATAGGATCAACTGTATTTGATTATTGTACAACATATCTGGTATTAAACATTAAAACAAGAACATGCACACAAAAAAAATCAGTCCCACCCGCTACATTTAAAACATTACAAATAAAACTTTTGATACTTACAGTTTAAGGTGAACAAAACAACCCCTTTCTAGAAAAAAACAAAAAGATTGTACTGTTTCCTCTCAGCATGATTGTTGGCTGATTATTATTGCTTTCAAATGAATATGAATTTCGTGAATTGCTTGGAGCGTCTAAACTTGTAATCAGCATAATAATCTATAAGACACTCGACGTCTACAGGCTGTGCAGAAACACACACACACACACACACACACAC
>NW_015628680.1:576750-581929 GCF_001515625.1 Sinocyclocheilus rhinocerous | reverse complement strand
CACACTCACACACAAACACACACACACACACACACACACACACTCGAACACACACACAACAGGCACACAATGTAACACACACAAGCAGACAAACATATTTGGTCTTTAAAATAAAACGTTACATTCATTACAGCAACTGTTTTCTGATTGGATGTCACCGACTTTCTTACAAACGTAAGACTCTGTATTTAAACTACATGGATGAATAAGTGTTCAAATCGTCAGGTTTGAGGTACATGTCTGCTAGTTACTGATGACTGAACGGCGACTTTGGTTTGAAATGGTCAGTGAATGTGTTTCTCTACAGATCGCTACGCCGCGCTGCTTTGGTGTTTTGGTGCTTCAGTGACCGTCGTGATGTGCTTGTCGTGTTCTTCCGCGTCAGCGCTGATCGTCTGTCATCACGGCGAGTTTGTCGGAGAACCCTTCAGACTGCTGAGAGCCGCGTGGATGCGGAAATGAAGACGAGACTCCATTGAATAGTCCTTATAATTCAACCTACAAACACACAAATACAGTCAGATTCATCAAGTATTGCTTAAATTATGGTGTTGATTTTCGAGCAGCTGCCTGTTTAAACTACTCAGAGGTGGTCAATATGACCAAAAATGAACCTCTTCTTTAAATGACGCTCTGACGCTTCTCGCAATAAGCGCTGTTAAAATTGAATGATGAAATTAATTTCTCCACCAACTGTAATTACGTGTTAAATCCGACAAAGTGGTTTAATAAGGAATGCAATCATCTAGTGAAATACAAATTTTGAACACATTTTACTATATCATTTCTTTTGGCCCTTGAACTTGGCATGTGGGACAATGCACACTGTGCCATATTGTGCCATCAGCCCATTTCGTGCCTCAGTTTCTCGCCTGCCACAGAGGATGTGCTAAAGATGACATAAGACCTTGATATTAAAGTTACTGCACAAATGAAATCCAAATTGTGAGCACTTTTTGCTACACCAATCATTTCTTATGGACCCTTGAACTTGGCATGTGAGACAATGCACACCATGTCATATTGCACCATCATCCCATTTTGTGACGCTATTTCTCAGCCACTTCAGAGGATGCGTTAAAGATGATATAAAGACTTGATATTAGAGTTACTGCACGAATGAGATCCCAACTTTGAGCACTTTTTTCCAATACCAGTCTTTTTTTTGGACCCTTGAACTTGGCATGTGGGACAATGCACACTGAGCTATATTGCGCCATCAGCCCGGTTCGTGGTTCTGTTTCTCAGCCGCTTCAAAGGAGGCATTTAAGAAGACATAATGCCTTTATACTAGAGTTACTGCTCTAACAAAATCCAAATTTTGAGCACTTTTTGCTGCACCAATCTTTTTTTATGGACCCTTAAACATGGCATGTGGGACAATGCACACTGAGCCGTATTGCACCATCAGCCCAATTTGCTGCACTATTTCTCAGCCGTTACAGAGGATGCATTAAAACAGACATAACAAATTAACACTAGAGTTACTGCTGTAACAAAATCCCAATTTTGAGCAAATATTTTCCCAAACGCCAAGTTCAAAGACCAATTAAAAAAACTGCTCAAAACTTGGATTTCATAGGGCAGTAACTCCAGTAAACTCCTTTTATATTTCACTTCATTCAATTGTAACAGCGCATATATTGTGTGCAGCACCACAGACTTAAGGAAGTGTGTTATTTAAGAGATATCACTATGAAAGCTTCAAGTTCTCATTTATTTCAGAAGGGACATGTACACGTATGAAAGCGCACTCACTTGGCGTCCTCGATGAAGCGCGTGGCTTTGATGTAATCGCCCTGCTGCTTGTAGAGTAAACCCAGCTCATAGAGGGTGAAGGGGATCAGATAGTGATCGTAACGGATGTGCTTCTCACTGTGAACACACCAAGTCATCATCGAACCTACAGCTGATTCACATCACAGCAACAAGCCACTCGAGTGACTTACAGTGACTTTACCGTAACTTAAAAACAAATGTTTACCTGCTCAGCACCTGTGTGAAGCAGAGCTCAGCCTGCAGTAATCGGCCCAGATGCTTCAAACACAAACCCTTCAACATCTGAACCAGACACTGATCATCAGGATGGAACTCAGACGGGTCTGAAACACACACACACACACACACACGTTTGTTTTTGCATGGACTTCTAGAGTTGATGACGAATCCCATAACGCAACCCCTCAGAAACCTTTTTGCATTTTTTTAATGAATTAAAACATGATTTAATATATTTATTAATCCAGCTCCCTGTAGTTTTCTACCAAAATAAAAGCTTGATGCTTTAATGTTTGAAAATGAGGAATTAAGACAATACTAAAGCCACAAATATTAGTATTGTAATTTTACTTTTGTACTTTTATCATATTATGCCATCATATTATTTTTCTTAAATAGAATTGTTTTATTTTACAGTGAAATATTATATTAGTAGTAATTCTTAGTTTGTTTAATATTTTATTTAGTAATAATAATAGTAATTATTATTATTATTATTACAATTTGGTCAACATTTGTGATTATCAATTTGACAATCTTAATAATAATAATAATAATACATATACATATACTTATTACAATCAAAAGTTGAGAATATATATATATATATATATATATCAGTATGACAATATTATTATACAATATGATTATTATTATAATTTTTTTAATTATTATTATTATTTTTTGTGCCAAATTGTGCATCAAACCTGGAGCTCTTAAAAACATTTTTTTAATCATAACAATAGCTATTTGCTTTTTTTCCCTCAAATAGTGCAGCCGTAATTTATGAGGTCAAACGCAGTAAAACAGTTCTTACTAAAGAGAAAGTTGCTAAACATGTCAGATTAGATCTTTGCAATGTGTGTGTGTCTCACTGGGATCGTTGCGTAGCTGCTCCTCCGCTCTCTCGATGGTGATCAGTAAACTCTCAGTGGCATCCGCACGTTTCCCAACTATAGTGAAGCCGTTCCACACATACATCATTTCCTGTGTGAGGAAGAACCACAGATGCATCACTTCCTCCTCTCTTCATTTACACGTGTTTTTGGTGTGTGTGTGTGTGTGAGAGTGTCTGTGTGTGTGAGAGTGTGTGAGAGTGTGTGTGTGTGTGAGAGAGTGTCTGTGTGTGTGAGAGTGTGTGAGAGTGTCTGTGTGTGTGAGAGTGTGTGAGAGTGTGTGTGTGTGTGTGTGTGTGTGAGAGAGTGTCTGTGTGTGTGAGTGTGTGAGACGCACCAGCGCAGGAATCACCAGTTTAACGGGCACGGCTGACGAGTATCTGCGTGATTTCCTGATGGCGAACTTCTCCGTCGGGATGGATTTCCCGGCCAATCGCTGCTTCAGTCCCTCCACCTGCCTACGACACACGCGGCAGAAAGTCAGCCTCAGCAAACGCAGGAACTGACCTGAGATCAGAGCCAGACTCACCTGAACAGCTCCACCTCGTCCTCTCCGCTCGTCTTCAGCTCCTCCTCAGACATCATGCTCAGGATGGCAGCTTTCTGATAAACGTAGATGGCCTGCGACGCCAGCAAACACTGATCAGCATTTATTCCTACAGTGCTTTACACTAAAGCGAGCAGATTTCCTAGTTGAGTGCAGTGCTATTTTATTATAATTGAGATATTATTTTATTAATATTTTGTATCAGTTTATATTTTTATATTTTACACTTTAATTTTAAAGTTTAAGTAATTTTGTTGTGTGTTTTTGTTTATATAATTTTTAGAATTTTTTATTTCAGTTTCAGCTTTAGTTATTTTAAGTTAAAATCAATAAAAAGAGAAATTTTGCCTTTATATATATTTATTTATTTAATACTTTTATAGTTTCATAGTTTTTGTATATTTACTTATTTTATACTATATAGTTTGTTTTATTTTATTTAAGTTCATGTTTATTTTTTTCAAGTAACAAATATTTATTTTATACTTTTATAGTTTTTATATATTTACTTTATACTATAGTTATAGTTTTTTAATATTTTATTTCATTTCAGTCAATGTTTATTTTATTTCAAGTAACAACATTTTTTTTAATGTTTTAATTTTAGTTTCAGTTTTAGTTACCTGTAACGACCCTGATTAAATGTCAAAATATCTTTGAAATCTCACTTGTTATTATTAATAAATTAAAAAAATAGGGGACCATACATTTTGTATGTTTTTGTTTTTTTAACTGTTGTGCGTTTATTATAATAAATAATTATTATTACGTTTTAATACAGCAAAAATCACACTATGAAAACAGTTGCAAAAAATTAAAATTATTATTATTATACATATTATTATAATAAATAATTATTATTACGTTTTAATACAGCAAAAATCACACTATGAAAACAGTTGCAAAAAATTAAAATTATTATTATTATACATATTATTATAAGTATAATATAACATATTATTATATTATACTTTTCAAAAACACATTATAAAATTAAAACAAAACAAATATGATAAAACTTCATTTAACAAATTTTTTTTTTAAATTCTAAATGCATTTATTTTATTTTCACAAACTATGAATATACTGTATACAGTAATATTTTTGTTATTTTATGTTTCTGCTTTCGGATCTTTACTATCCATAATTCTATGCTCATTTTCAGACAAAGCATGTGCTTTCTACAAGTGTAATTGTTTAGTAGATTATTTTTATTTATGCATCTCTTTTGTATTTTTACCAAATGTGGTAAAGGTAAGCTGTGACAACAGAACTTTAAAAGTGTGTTCAAAACCCAGATCTAGTCACCTTACTTTACACAATACGCTTCAAGCAGCTTCACATTAATAAACAGGAAAATAATAGTATTAATGTTATGAAATTCATTAGTTATGAATCAAATTCAGTTCCAGCTGAGTCATTATTCAGATCAGTTCAGCGCTGTTTTTAACTGATAGAGTCAATGATATGATATTAGTGAATATGAGGTGTGTGTTACTTTAGACCAGCGGCTCTCTCGGCACAGCAGGTCTGCGTATCGATACGCGTCTCTCCACTGCTGCTGGAACGAGTGACACCACATCAGCTCCCAATAACACAGATGATGGATCTGACGCCACTGCTGCTGCGCGGAGATACACTCCTGGAACTTCACCAGCGCCTGACAGACACAGACACAGACACACACACACACATATTAGAATTATTTCTGAAGACCATCTGCCACTGAAGACTGGAG
>NW_015628680.1:565177-572108 GCF_001515625.1 Sinocyclocheilus rhinocerous | reverse complement strand
GTGTGTGTCTGTGTGTGTGTGTGTGTGTGTGTGTGAGAGAGTGTCTGTGTGTGTGAGTGTGTGAGACGCACCAGCGCAGGAATCACCAGTTTAACGGGCACGGCTGACGAGTATCTGCGTGATTTCCTGATGGCGAACTTCTCCGTCGGGATGGATTTCCCGGCCAATCGCTGCTTCAGTCCCTCCACCTGCCTACGACACACGCGGCAGAAAGTCAGCCTCAGCAAACGCAGGAACTGACCTGAGATCAGAGCCAGACTCACCTGAACAGCTCCACCTCGTCCTCTCCGCTCGTCTTCAGCTCCTCCTCAGACATCATGCTCAGGATGGCAGCTTTCTGATAAACGTAGATGGCCTGCGACGCCAGCAAACACTGATCAGCATTTATTCCTACAGTGCTTTACACTAAAGCGAGCAGATTTCCTAGTTGAGTGCAGTGCTATTTTATTATAATTGAGATATTATTTTATTAATATTTTGTATCAGTTTATATTTTTATATTTTACACTTTAATTTTAAAGTTTAAGTAATTTTGTTGTGTGTTTTTGTTTATATAATTTTTAGAATTTTTTATTTCAGTTTCAGCTTTAGTTATTTTAAGTTAAAATCAATAAAAAGAGAAATTTTGCCTTTATATATATTTATTTATTTAATACTTTTATAGTTTCATAGTTTTTGTATATTTACTTATTTTATACTATATAGTTTGTTTTATTTTATTTAAGTTCATGTTTATTTTTTTCAAGTAACAAATATTTATTTTATACTTTTATAGTTTTTATATATTTACTTTATACTATAGTTATAGTTTTTTAATATTTTATTTCATTTCAGTCAATGTTTATTTTATTTCAAGTAACAACATTTTTTTTAATGTTTTAATTTTAGTTTCAGTTTTAGTTACCTGTAACGACCCTGATTAAATGTCAAAATATCTTTGAAATCTCACTTGTTATTATTAATAAATTAAAAAAATAGGGGACCATACATTTTGTATGTTTTTGTTTTTTTAACTGTTGTGCGTTTATTATAATAAATAATTATTATTACGTTTTAATACAGCAAAAATCACACTATGAAAACAGTTGCAAAAAATTAAAATTATTACTATTATACATATTATTATAAGTATAATATAACATATTATTATATTATACTTTTCAAAAACACATTATAAAATTAAAACAAAACAAATATGATAAAACTTCATTTAACAAATTTTTTTTTTAAATTCTAAATGCATTTATTTTATTTTCACAAACTATGAATATACTGTATACAGTAATATTTTTGTTATTTTATGTTTCTGCTTTCGGATCTTTACTATCCATAATTCTATGCTCATTTTCAGACAAAGCATGTGCTTTCTACAAGTGTAATTGTTTAGTAGATTATTTTTATTTATGCATCTCTTTTGTATTTTTACCAAATGTGGTAAAGGTAAGCTGTGACAACAGAACTTTAAAAGTGTGTTCAAAACCCAGATCTAGTCACCTTACTTTACACAATACGCTTCAAGCAGCTTCACATTAATAAACAGGAAAATAATAGTATTAATGTTATGAAATTCATTAGTTATGAATCAAATTCAGTTCCAGCTGAGTCATTATTCAGATCAGTTCAGCGCTGTTTTTAACTGATAGAGTCAATGATATGATATTAGTGAATATGAGGTGTGTGTTACTTTAGACCAGCGGCTCTCTCGGCACAGCAGGTCTGCGTATCGATACGCGTCTCTCCACTGCTGCTGGAACGAGTGACACCACATCAGCTCCCAATAACACAGATGATGGATCTGACGCCACTGCTGCTGCGCGGAGATACACTCCTGGAACTTCACCAGCGCCTGACAGACACAGACACAGACACACACACACACATATTAGAATGATTTCTGAAGATCATGTGACACTGAAGACTGGAGTAATGATGCTGAAAATACAGCTGCGCATCACAGAAATAAATTACAGTTTAACAGAGATTCACATAGAAAACAGCTGTTTTAAATTCTAATAATATTTCACTATTTTTACTGTATTGTTGATGAAATAAAGGCAGCCTTGCTGAGCAGAAGAGACTCTTTTCTTTATAAAAACTGATAGTGCAAAAGTGTGAAGTCATCATAAATCCCTCACCTTCTCAAAGTTTCCCCTCAGTAAGGCGATGCGAGCCGAGTAAAACAGGATAATTGAGCCCTGGGGGAAGAACATTGACATTTCATTGAGTAACGCTACTGAAGATTCATATTTAATGAGTCATGATCATCTTTCATTATGGAAACATTGTGCTAAACAACAAACTAACAGCATATTAGTTTGTGTAAATATGAGTTGAGTAAAAAATACCATCTGTGTGTGTGAGAGTGAGTGTGTGTGAGTGAGTGTGTGTGTGTGTGTAAGAGAGAGTGTGTGTGTGTGTGTTTGTGTGTATGTATGAGAGAGTGTGTGTGTCTGATCTGAAGTGTGTGTCACTCACTCTGTTCCCTGAGAAGCCGATAAACTCCAGCAGTCGAAGGATTCGTGCAGGTAGTAAAGACAGCATCTGACACACGGGACACAAAACAGCAACTAAACACTTACAGCTTCATCCGCTGATGTAAACACAGTCAACAGTGAAGTTGGTAACAGTTATTATTAACGATGACTCTAGGGTTAATCGCACACTTCCTGTCTCACTGACTGACCAGGTTGAAGGAGCCAATCCCCAGCTTGACTCCGCCCTCAAACTGTCTGAAGGCCTCGCTGTCTCCGCCCACTCCCTGAGACATGTTCAACAAACTCTGGCAGTCCCTAAAAACAAAACAGAAACTAATTGTACATACATATATGCAATTGTTGCTAATTAATTTCTTTATTAAAAAATCTGTTCAATACAAAGAGAAAAAAATAAAGATAAGTCATATACTGTATATATATCATAAAAGTAATTGTAAAAAAATAATAATAATATTTAAAAAAATAAAAATTATATTAAAAAATAAGAAATAAATATAAATAATAAGCAAATATTGCCTACGTACATATTAGGGCTGGGACGATACACTAATCTGCCGATTCAATACTATCCCGATACTTGTGTGCCGATTCAATATACATTGCGATAATTGAGTATTGCGATTATATAACTATTGCGATTCCATATTACAATTTATTGTGATTTTGTTTGCTTATTAAAGACTAGACAATGGAAAATACTTGATCACACCCTTAAAGAGACTGTAAATGAGTCATATTAACAAAAACAATGCATCACATCTTTCTGAACTTTTATTGCAGGAGCATACACATACACAGTGCATATTTTAAGATACCTTTGAAAGATTATGTGTATCTTTAGTCAGATGCATTTACATTGTGACTGTGCCTCAGATGCAATCAACTGAAACTGTTTACAGAAGTGTGGCCCAAATGGCTCATGTAATTAGCCCATTAGGTCAATGCATCATGGGCTCTCCATGGGAGAGGTCCTATCAGGTCATCATGAGGTTACACTATCAGTGGCTCTCCATGGGGTGTTATTGTATTGTTTGTAGCACATTTGTTACCAGGTATAAAGGTCTGGTCTCACAGATGGCACCTTGGGTTAAGATTGTTTGAAGGAAGATATGCTAACATCACTGCTGAATAGACTTGTGCCGGTATTCGATAATGCTGTCACACGTCGATTAACCGGTGGGAAAATTTCCTCACCGTCACAACCCTAGTAGACACTAGACAGACTCAACCTGTTGCGACGCGGCGGTGTCGCGTCCGGTGTAGACACGGTTCACTGTTCCGCTACCGTTATTACTCTTGTATACAAAACTTCGTAATATGCTTGATATAGAGTGCGTGACGTCACGTGCACTACTGCCGGTGGCAAGCGACCCCCGCGGTGACGCGGTTGTCACAGCGACCGTCACAGCCCTACGAGGCACCCAAACTATTGCTCAGCCAAATACAGGAAAATCTAACACCTTGAACCATGAAACTTTCAAGTACCAAAACACTGAACTTGCACATGAATATAATAGTCAAAAGTTCAACAAAATGAGTAGGAAAAAAATACTTTCTGAAATAAAATAAAGTTCTATGTCACTTTGCATACGGTTTTAGTCATGTTTTCCCGGCAGTGTGTAAAATCCAAAGTGTTTCCACAATTGGGATTCAAAACGTGAAGGTGCAGAAATAATTCTCAAAGAGGTTTGATCCTCTGCCTCTGTCATGGTTTTGCTTTCTCGCGCCGGCTTGAAACGAATACGCCGTCATCTAATTCAGCAGCACTGCGCATGCAGACCGCTCGTTGTATGACAAAGCACCGCGAGAGCTACAGAGAGCAGATGGCTTCGCATGCTTTCGAATCGCTCTCGCGGTACTTTGATGTCATACGCCGATTGGTCTGTGCGCGGCTGCTTCAAGTCGAACTCACCTATACATTTCGCCCTCTGTTGGAATAAAAGCGCCAACTTCTCCCGACCACCTCTTAGGAAAAGTAAAATAATTAAATATAAATCGAGTTTTTAAAAGAATCGCGATAGTTAGGTGAATCGATTTTTTCTCCCACCCCTAGTACATATATGTGCAAAATGCAATATAATATAATAATTATTATTAATATAAATAATATAATAAATCATTACTAATACTAATTCTCTGCATGTGGATATAAATGAAAATTAATATTGGGGGTGGAGGGGTTATATTGCATTGCATGTTCTAATCTATATTGTGTCTCTTTGTACTGAACTGATTTTTTTTAATAAAAAATATTATATAAAAAATATTTTAATGTATATTTTTGAATTGTTGCTTATATGCAATAACATTACAAACACAATATTTTTTAAATATAACAGATTATATAATATTTTTGATACAGGCAACAGGAGGGAATTCTTGATTTCAGACTCACTTGTAGATTTGATAACTTGTACGTATTTTGATTCCTCCTTTAATAAAACTGATCATGTTTTCATCCTGAAATACAGAAAACGGTGATGAATGAGATTGTGTCTTTGTATATTTCTCTTATATTTTACCTTATTTAATGCTGATTAATAAAAACAATTAGGGTTCACTGACCTGCACGAATGTCAGCGTGGCTTTCTGCAGCAAACACTCAGCGTAGCAGATCTCCGCATGCATCTCGTCTACACACACACACACACGCACGCATGCACACACACACACACGCACGCACACACACACACACATACGCACGCATGCACACCCACACCCACACACAGCTTTACTCCGAATTGGCGCTATTTGAAAGTTAAAGTAAAATGGGCACACCGCTTTTACAAGCTATTTAAAAGCGAAGGAAAGCAAGGAAAAGAGGGAACGCCCCGCCCCCGCGGTGATACCGGTATTACCGGTGTTGTCACACGTCGATTAACCGGTGGGAAAATTTCCTCACCGTCACAACCCTAGTAGACACTAGACAGACTCAACCTGTTGCGACGCGGCGGTGTCGCGTCCGGTGTAGACACGGTTCACTGTTCCGCTACCGTTATTACTCTTGTATACAAAACTTCGTAATATGCTTGATATAGAGTGCGTGACGTCACGTGCACTACTGCCGGTGGCAAGCGACCCCCGCGGTGACGCGGTTGTCACAGCGACCGTCACAGCCCTACGAGGCACCCAAACTATTGCTCAGCCAAATACAGGAAAATCTAACACCTTGAACCATGAAACTTTCAAGTACCAAAACACTGAACTTGCACATGAATATAATAGTCAAAAGTTCAACAAAATGAGTAGGAAAAAAATACTTTCTGAAATAAAATAAAGTTCTATGTCACTTTGCATACGGTTTTAGTCATGTTTTCCCGGCAGTGTGTAAAATCCAAAGTGTTTCCACAATTGGGATTCAAAACGTGAAGGTGCAGAAATAATTCTCAAAGAGGTTTGATCCTCTGCCTCTGTCATGGTTTTGCTTTCTCGCGCCGGCTTGAAACGAATACGCCGTCATCTAATTCAGCAGCACTGCGCATGCAGACCGCTCGTTGTATGACAAAGCACCGCGAGAGCTACAGAGAGCAGATGGCTTCGCATGCTTTCGAATCGCTCTCGCGGTACTTTGATGTCATACGCCGATTGGTCTGTGCGCGGCTGCTTCAAGTCGAACTCACCTATACATTTCGCCCTCTGTTGGAATAAAAGCGCCAACTTCTCCCGACCACCTCTTAGGAAAAGTAAAATAATTAAATATAAATCGAGTTTTTAAAAGAATCGCGATAGTTAGGTGAATCGATTTTTTCTCCCACCCCTAGTACATATATGTGCAAAATGCAATATAATATAATAATTATTATTAATATAAATAATATAATAAATCATTACTAATACTAATTCTCTGCATGTGGATATAAATGAAAATTAATATTGGGGGTGGAGGGGTTATATTGCATTGCATGTTCTAATCTATATTGTGTCTCTTTGTACTGAACTGATTTTTTTTAATAAAAAATATTATATAAAAAATATTTTAATGTATATTTTTGAATTGTTGCTTATATGCAATAACATTACAAACACAATATTTTTTAAATATAACAGATTATATAATATTTTTGATACAGGCAACAGGAGGGAATTCTTGATTTCAGACTCACTTGTAGATTTGATAACTTGTACGTATTTTGATTCCTCCTTTAATAAAACTGATCATGTTTTCATCCTGAAATACAGAAAACGGTGATGAATGAGATTGTGTCTTTGTATATTTCTCTTATATTTTACCTTATTTAATGCTGATTAATAAAAACAATTAGGGTTCACTGACCTGCACGAATGTCAGCGTGGCTTTCTGCAGCAAACACTCAGCGTAGCAGATCTCCGCATGCATCTCGTCTACACACACACACACACGCACGCATGCACACACACACACACGCACGCACACACACACACACATACGCACGCATGCACACCCACACCCACACACA
>NW_015628680.1:564211-565165 GCF_001515625.1 Sinocyclocheilus rhinocerous | reverse complement strand
CTCTCACACACACTATCAAACTCTCTCTCATACACTAACACTACTATACTGTCTCTCAAACACTCTCACACACACACACACACTATCAAACTCTCGCTCATACACGAACAGTACTATACTCTCTCTCACACACTTTCACACACACACACATACAAACACACACACGCACAAACACGAGTAAGAACTCGACACAAACACATTCAGACTAGGGGTGTGCAATATATATTGTCTGCGATAATATCGTAATTGTTGTTTTAACGATGTGCGACTTGACATTATCGAGTATTTTGTAAAAACCTTTCAAAACACCCCTACAGAGCACACGACATTACCTGAAGTCTAGACTAGAGCGCGTGCGCATTTAGAGTGTGTTCTTTCACTGCATGATTCAATATAACAAATGCATTTAGAATAATCACAAAATTCAAGTTATGACGACAGAAAAATTATATATTTATATTATTTCATATAGTTAATCAATATCACACAAGGAGTGCCATTTTTTTCTCCAAAAATGATTTTTTTTACAACAGTTCAAAAAACAAGAACTTAATTACGTTTTAGACACCATATTGCGTGTTTTTGCTCTATTTCGACCACAAAAATGATTCCAAACACAGTCACAGCGCTGTTTTGCGTCTCTGTGCAACATGATGGTGTTTCGTTCCTGAATGAATCAACCGTTTAAATGATTCGGTTCAATCGCAATGACTCACTTATTAACAGTGACTTGCTGCCACCTACTGGCGGTTTTAATTTCACATTTAAAAACGTTTCAAAATATTTCAATTATCAGTATTCAACGTTTTATGTTTAATATATCAAAACATTATTTATGCATTTGTAACTCCAGGTTAAAGTATTCCATGTCCCTCAGAGCTGCATTAATGACACTTCAGATGCAGCTTCTGTGTTTCCTCTGCATTGCAAAGATACATTTTGTTGATACTGATT
>NW_015628680.1:560788-563900 GCF_001515625.1 Sinocyclocheilus rhinocerous | reverse complement strand
CTCTCACACACACTATCAAACTCTCTCTCATACACTAACACTACTATACTGTCTCTCAAACACTCTCACACACACACACACACTATCAAACTCTCGCTCATACACGAACAGTACTATACTCTCTCTCACACACTTTCACACACACACACATACAAACACACACACGCACAAACACGAGTAAGAACTCGACACAAACACATTCAGACTAGGGGTGTGCAATATATATTGTCTGCGATAATATCGTAATTGTTGTTTTAACGATGTGCGACTTGACATTATCGAGTATTTTGTAAAAACCTTTCAAAACACCCCTACAGAGCACACGACATTACCTGAAGTCTAGACTAGAGCGCGTGCGCATTTAGAGTGTGTTCTTTCACTGCATGATTCAATATAACAAATGCATTTAGAATAATCACAAAATTCAAGTTATGACGACAGAAAAATTATATATTTATATTATTTCATATAGTTAATCAATATCACACAAGGAGTGCCATTTTTTTCTCCAAAAATGATTTTTTTTACAACAGTTCAAAAAACAAGAACTTAATTACGTTTTAGACACCATATTGCGTGTTTTTGCTCTATTTCGACCACAAAAATGATTCCAAACACAGTCACAGCGCTGTTTTGCGTCTCTGTGCAACATGATGGTGTTTCGTTCCTGAATGAATCAACCGTTTAAATGATTCGGTTCAATCGCAATGACTCACTTATTAACAGTGACTTGCTGCCACCTACTGGCGGTTTTAATTTCACATTTAAAAACGTTTCAAAATATTTCAATTATCAGTATTCAACGTTTTATGTTTAATATATCAAAACTTTATTTATGCATTTGCAATTGAATGTTAAATGCATTCATGTCTTGTGTGTAAACACATCTAAACGCCACTTCAGACGCAGCTTCTGTGTTTCCTCTGCATTGCAAAGATGAATTTTATTGATACTGATTTAATTTGCTTGGTAACAGTCCAAATGTCTTACTATTCCAATTCACTGATTAAATGTAAGAATTTGACTCAAAAGATGATGCACACTTTTCTAAAAATGGCTTTATAAAAGGTAAAAATGCCCATAAAAAATAAAAATCGATTTAAACTTATTGGAAAAGATTATTTTCTGTCAGTGTGAACTGACCACAGCACAGAATATGAAGAATATTAAAAACTTTTAGGAGTCAGCTGTCCACGGCAGTCCTCAAGATACCAGCACAATAACACACTCAGCAATTATCGTTATCGATAAAATCCCAGAAAATAGCGAGATATTATTTTTTGTCAATATCGCACAGCCCTAATTCAGACGTGTTTCCCAGCACACACTCAGCGTCTCAGACGGCTCACCTGCTTTCAGGCTGTCTGGCGACTGCTTGGACATCAGGCTGGAGATGGACCCCACCACCGAGTTTCGTTTCCTGAACCTGCAGACAGACGGGACACAGATCAGAAGCAGAACGCGCCCGAAGCGTCTCATACTGGACGTCGTGATCGAGCCGCACCTCTGGCAGGTCTGTAAGGCCTCTTTAATGGTCGCCATCCCGGCCTGGATGTCTTTGTGCTCGAAGGTCATGGTGGCCTGCATGACCAGAATACTGCTGTAGCCCAGAGCGTGATACATGCTGTCCTTAGACCTGCAGAACACACAGAACACCTCCGCATGATCAACATGAGCTAAACAATCTCAATAAGAGTCAGAGCTCTTTTAGTGTAACTGTAGCTGGAGCTTCTCATGTCAGATTTTGACTGGTTTTGATCAAGTAAGCGTCAGAATAACTGCAGTAATATCTCCAGATGAACACTTACTGGACTGAAGCAGCTCAGCTTTACTTGATTCTCCATCAATCATGTTTTAGAGTCTCAAATCTGATCCTCAGGATCTTTTGAGGAGCGTTTGTTTCCAGAAGCTTTACTTTCACTGTTCCTCAGCGGAGGAATGATCTTCACAAGCCTCCAGAACATCTCACATCTTCTGAGGAGCCTTTATTTCTTCAGCTCTCAATCACTGCATTATATGTTTGGATCATTTCAATCTCATCTTACTGAGACACATTACTGGAGATATAGAGCGACCGCTGATATTTAGATCATTTTATGTCAGTATCTGCTGCACTGTTAGAAAGATCTCATTGATTTACAGCACAAGCATCAGAATCTCATCATAGAAATATCAGCATCTGCAGCAAATTCATATTTTTAGCTCAGTTTGAGTCTCTGAATAAAATTGAGCTGTTTTTCCTCCATATTCTCACTGTATCAGACTATATGAGTCGTAAAAGCCTGATTTATCAGAAAACACACACACACACACAACACACACACACACACACATATATATATATATATAAAGTTAACTACACCAGCTGCCATGAACCAGTAATAAACAATACTTTTACAGAATTTAAGCTAATGACATTTTTAAAATCTGTTAATATGAACTAAAATGAACAATAGTATTTTTACTAACATTAACAAAAATGAATAAGCGCTGGTGAAAATGCATTGCTCAGTTCATGTTAGCTAATTAACTTATTTAATTAAATGTACCTAGTGCTAACAAATGAGACCTCATTGTACAGTGTTTACCAATATATGAAAATAGAGCAACACTTTACAATAAGGTCCTACTAGTTAACTTTGGTTAATGGATTAACTCACATTAATTAACCATGAGCAATACATTTTCTTCAGTATTTATTGGTCTTTGTTAAGGTTAGTTAATAAAAATATGACTGTTGCAGTTAACTAACGTTAAAAAATTGAATCTTTTTGTAAAGTGTTACAGAAAATAAACATGTGACCAAATGAACTAAAACTGAACTTAAAATACTAATAATTAAACTAAATTAATTTGACATTTACATTTAGCAGACATTTTGAACAAAGCAACTTACAAAAGAGGAACAAAAGCAAATGTCAACATTCTTACAAAATGAAAGTCATCCTGAAGCAGTGAAGCGCTTTACCAGGGTCTGAGCAGATCCAGCGCTTCAGAGAACTTGTTGTTGAGGACGAGGTTGAGGGCCATGCTGCACTCCTCTATAGACGCACGCAGATCCATCTTAGACGCCCTGAACACACACACACATAAATACACCAAACACACATAA
>NW_015628680.1:558566-560775 GCF_001515625.1 Sinocyclocheilus rhinocerous | reverse complement strand
CAAACACACACACACACACACACACACACATATATATAAATACACCACACACACACACACACGTGTTTCATTCACACTGATCAGATACTCACACTGGAATGCGATCGAAAGCATCTTCAAAACAGTCCTGAAATGCACAGAACAGAACATGAACATAAACACGTGTTTGAACGTGTGAACACGTGACACGCATGAGTTCAGATCAGCTGAGAGTTTCACTAACACACGGTCTCTATTTACAACTCAAATTCGGACTGTCGCAAACCTGATGCCTTCATCACCATATCCTCTTTTATGAAATTAATACTTTTGTTCATCAAGGCTGCATTAAATGGATCAAAAGTGACAGTAAAGACATTTATAATGTTAGAAAATATTTCTATTTCAAATAAATGCTGTTCTTCTGAACTTTCTATTCATCTGTGAATCCTGAAAAATAAAAAGCATCACAGTTTCCACAAAAATATTGTGCAGCACGACTGTTTTCAGCATTGATAATAATCAGAAATGTTTCTTGAGCAGCAAATCAGCATATTATTATGATTTCTGAAGATCATGTGACACTGAAGACTGGAGTAATGATGCTGAAAATACAGCTTTGATCGCAGAAATAAATTACAGTTTAACAGATATTCACACAGAAAACAGCTGTTTTACATTATAATAATATTTCACTGTTTTTACTGTATTTTTGATCAAATAAATGCAAGCCTTGGTGGTAATTTTTTATATTTGGCATGAACCAACATACAAAACAGACAAAACGTGGCTTACAGAAATAAAAAATATTTTTTAAAAAATAAGAAGAATAAATATTTAAATATTTAAAAAATAAAATATAGTAAATAAAACATTAAAATATATTAAAAATTATAAAAAAAATTTAACATATTAAAATAATAAATCAAAACAGAAAACAATGAAGGCACAGTCAGATTTCACTGAGAATCTCTCTCACATAATAACCTGTCAACGGATCCTGTATTTCTAGTTTCGCTGAATGAGGAATTACAAAGTGTGTATGAATAGTTTATTTAGTTTCTGGCCTCAAGCATTTAATTCACATAATGCTTTTTAATTCTAACCACTGCTGATTATGAGTGAACTTTTACAGAGATTCCTCTATGAATCACCGTAGCTGAAGTTAAAGAACAAATCCAACAGCTTTTAATACAGAAATGTCCAGAAAAGTTTAAATGTCAGTCATTTGAAACGATATTACAGACGATTGCATTATACCGGGCGTCAGTGATCCTGCCCAACAGACGCCCCTCACGATTCTAATGCACGAGGAGCTTGTTAATGCTTCAGGACTCGTGTAAAGAGTGTGCTACTGTCATCAATATTTATAATAATATTTCACTGTTTTTACTGTATTTTTGATCAAATAAATGCAAGCCTTGGTGGTAATTTTTTATATTTGGCATGAACCAACATACAAAACGTGGCTTACAGAAATAAAAAATATTTAAAAAAAAATAAGAATAAAAGTATTTAAAATATTTAAAAAATAAAATATAGTAAATAAAACATTAAAACAATTTAAAAATTATAAAAAAAATTTAACATATTAAAATAATAAATCAAAACAGAAAACAATGAAGGCACAGTCAGATTTCACTGAGAATCTCGCTCACATAATAACCTGTCAACGGATCCTGTATTTCTAGTTTCGCTGAATGAGGAATTACAAAGTGTGTATGAATAGTTTATTTAGTTTCTGGCCTCAAGCATTTAATTCACATAATGCTTTTTAATTCTAACCACTGCTGATTATGAGTGAACTTTTACAGAGATTCCTCTATGAATCACCGTAGCTGAAGTTAAAGAACAAATCCAACAGCTTTTAATACAGAAATGTCCAGAAAAGTTTAAATGTCAGTCATTTGAAACGATATTACAGACGATTGCATTATACCGGGCGTCAGTGATCCTGCCCAACAGACGCCCGTCACGATTCTAATGCACGAGGAGCTTAATGCTTCAGGACTCGTGTAAAGAGTGTGCTACTGTCATCAATATTTCACTACATCTGACAAACTGCAAAGGAAACAGCAGCACTTAAAAAAAAACAAAACGATGCACTGACCTACAATGACATAATCTCACAAAAACAGCTTCAAAGATCTTCATAATGTTTTGATTTTGTAGCTGGGAGTCAAACACACACACACACACAGACACTCTCTCTCTCTCTCTCTCTCACACA
>NW_015628680.1:548350-558551 GCF_001515625.1 Sinocyclocheilus rhinocerous | reverse complement strand
ACTCTCTCTCTCTCTCTCTCACACACACACACACACACACACACACTCACTCACACTCTCTCTCTCACACACACTCTCTCTCTCTCACTCACTCACACACTCTCTCTCTCACTCACACACACACACACAAACACTCTCACACATACACACACACTCTCTCTCCCTCACACACAAACACACACTCTCACACACACACTCTCTCTCTCTCTCACTCACACACAAACACACACTCTCTCTCTCACTCACACACAAACGCACACACTCACTCACACACAAACGCACACACTCACACACACACACACACACACACTCTCACACACACACACACACACTCACACACACACACTCTCACTCACACACACTCTCACTCACACACACACACACACTCTCTCTCACACACACACACACACACACACACTACACAAAGGTGAATGAGTGTAAATGTGCTGCAACAGATTTTTATGAATGATCCATTGATAAAGACACATGTGTAGTTTACTTGTGAGAAAACAAAAATTTACCTGTAAACAGACAATCAGACTTTCACTGGAATGCTGGTAAACCAGTTTGCCCTGTCAAACTATTTAAAGTCTTATAGACATTGTGGTGGTGTGTGTCTTTGGCAGGGTGTGTGTGTGTGTGTGTGTGTGAGTGAGTGAGTGAGTGAGTGTGAGTGTGTGTGTGTGTGTGTGTGTGTGTGTGTGAGTGTGTAATTCCTCTGTTTTAAAATCAGACCAAGACTTTTCATAACATCTGTTATTTCACTATAATTCATTTTTATGGAAGGCCTTTTCATTATTCACTTATTAGATTAAGCAGCGAGCTGGAGCAGAAGTGAAACGCTAAAAAGAAGAAGAGAAAGAGGTTTAAGAAAAGAATTAAAGTCAATATATAGTCACAATTACAAGAAATATTTTTTTCACTCTAAAGCAAGATTATTATTCTTAACTAAAGCTAAAACCATTAAAACATTGCTGTTACTTGAAATAAAATAAACATTAACTGAAATAAATTATATTAAAAAACTTAGTTATTTTTTTTCGGCTAGTAGCCAAAGCAACATTTCTTATTTTCATTTAGTTTAACTTAAAGTACTAACATAACTAAAACTGAAATAAATATTAATAAAAACTAAAGACATTAACAAATAAAAATAAAAATGACAAAACAAAATTTGAGCTAAAATTAAAGTGAAAACAGAAAATATCCAAATAAAATCTAATTTAAAATATCAACAAAAACTATAATAGAATCAATGATTCTAAAATAACGCCGACTGGATGTCCATAAACTCAAGCATTTAACAGCATATTCATTATATTTTTATTTAACCTGTTAATGATTTTTATTTAATGTTTGAATAAATCACCAGCCACCATTTAATATCTACATTTCAATAATGAACTGGAGCAGAAACATAATTATATCATTAATCACAAAAACTCTTAAATGTCGGTATACAACTCAGTTTTGAGTGTTAATTATTACATCTAAAAATAAACGGCAATTGAATTTAATAGTTTAGTATTAAAGTTTATTTTAATATAGTTTACATCTTCAGTTGAGAGAAGAAAAAAATGACATGTTACCTGATATATATTCAAACGAATTAACATCGAATTGAATCGTGAAATTGTGATGCCACAGACAGGACAAATGAAAGAGTGTTAAAGAACAATCAGACACTGAGAAACATCTGCTGGAATATCATAAGCAATTATATAAGCATTTCAAATGAGTGATATGTAGAGCAGCTGACTAGCGTCACGAGGAGTGAGTTTGTGGTCTGTGTGTCTGTTTTATGAAATGCAGAAATGCTCTTAGTCGCATTTAACAGCTCAACAAACAAATGAACATGTGTGTGTGTGTGTGTGTGTGTGTGTGTGTGTGTGTGTGTGTGTGTGTGTGGTGAGTGAGTGTGTGTGTGTGTGTGTGTGAGAGTGTGTGAGTGTGTGTGTGCGAGTGAGTGAGTGTGTGTGTAGTGTAATGTTGTAATGGCACAAGTGGATTACACGCGTTAGGCTACAGATCACTGGCTCAAACATACACACACACAAACACACACACACACACTGTTCTGTGAACAAGCAGTAATATCTGTGTCCGATCAACAACAGACTATCTGCAGTGGAAAAAGCACAAGGTCAGTGAGAGTAACTGGATCTGCTGTGCGCACACACACACACACACACACACTCACACTCTCACTCAGTGCCTCGGGTGTTTATCAATATATAAACATCATACAGCGCTGACAGACACACACACGCTTTAAAAGCCTTTCATCAGATGATCTCAAACACACAGCGCCATTACGAGTGTGTGTGTTTTTAGGATAAGTGGATACCAATCCACAACAGCAGGCTGAAGCACCTGGTTGCCATGGAAACATTTCTGTGAGGTGACAGTATTAGATAAGAAATGACGTGCTACGGCACTGACACGTTATATTAGACTTTTTCTGCTATTAAAATGACCATAACAACAGTAGTTGGTAACTATGGTATTGCCATGGCCTTTTACCATGGAAACACTAGATATGATGGTAACCATGGTATTACCATAACAACAGAACATGGAAACACCAGTTTTGATGGTATTACCATAGTATTGCCGTGAACTTTTCCCAAGAAAACACTAGTTATGATGGTAACCATGGTATTGCCATGATGACTATGAGATGGAAACATTAATTATGATGGCAGCTATTATTGGCATTGCCATAAACATCTACCATGAAAACACCAGTTATTATAGTAACCATACCATGACATTCTCTGAAGCTGTCATGTAGATACGGATAGTGCACCGTGGGATTATGCAGCACTTTTTATAAGGCTATTGTGCTTTACCTTCATGACGTCACAGCCGTTGCATAATTATCACACTCTCACTCAGTGCCTCGGGTGTTTATCAATATATAAACATCATACAGCGCTGACAGACACACACACGCTTTAAAAGCCTTTCATCAGATGATCTCAAACACACAGCGCCATTACGAGTGTGTGTGTTTTTAGGATAAGTGGATACCAATCCACAACAGCAGGCTGAAGCACCTGGTTGCCATGGAAACATTTCTGTGAGGTGACAGTATTAGATAAGAAATGACGTGCTACGGCACTGACACGTTATATTAGACTTTTTCTGCTATTAAAATGACCATAACAACAGTAGTTATGATGGTAACTATGGTATTGCCATGGCCTTTTACCATGGAAACACTAGATATGATGGTAACCATGGTACTGCCATAACAACAGACCATGGAAAAACCCCTCATGATGGTAACCATGATATTACCATAAAAACAGAACATGGAAACACTAGTTTTGATGGTAACCATGGTATTACCATAACAACAGACCATGGAAACACCAGTTTTGATGGTAACCATGGTATTACCATAACAACAGAACATGGAAACACCAGTTTTGATGGTATTACCATAGTATTGCCGTGAACTTTTCCCAAGAAAACACTAGTTATGATGGTAACCATGGTACTGCCAATAACAACAGACCATGGAAACACAAGTTATGATGGTAACCATGGTATTGCCATGATGACTATGAGATGGAAACATTAATTATGATGGCAGCTATTATTGGCATTGCCATAAACATCTACCATGAAAACACCAGTTATTATAGTAACCATACCATGACATTCTCTGAAGTTGTTATGTAGATACGGATAGTGCACCGTGGGATTATGCAGCACTTTTTATAAGGCTATTGTGCTTTACCTTCATGACGTCACAGCCGTTGCATAATTATGCAAATGACGTTTACCTGAACACACACGCACGTTTGTTATTGACACCTAGTCAATATGTAATTAAATCACTGTGACTGACGAGTCTCATGAAGAAATCTAGACACAAACACACAGCGACTTCCGCGTCCGAGAGGATAAGAGCCCTATGTAGTGTGACAGCGTCTCGACACCTAATGAGTTCACTAAATAGCGCGTCTGAGGCGAGTTCATCGGGGCCACACGAGCGTTTTCATCGTCAGAATCGTGACCTCGACTGCACGTAACGCTGTCACGGAGACACGGCCGGTGTTTGCGGTCAGATATTTGACACTCACCTCCTCCGGTTCCGCGCCGTCCGCTCCGTTACCGACCCGAGCCATGGCGCTTGATTCCCTGAGTTCGGCGCGGAACGTTAGCTCACATTAACAGTCACACATCTGGATCCGTCCGGGATCTCCGCCTAGTGCGCTGCTGCTGAAGGCGGTTCTTCGGCGGCGGACTCGGTCGGTTCAGCCTCTCGGTACGGTCGGAGGTGTGACGTCTGGCTTACCGGGCCACGCCCACCGACGCGTCACGCACGCGCTTTGCGATTAGAAACAGTGTAATAATATTTATAATAATTTAATTTAATAAAGTGATAAATAATACCCAGTTTTGTTTTACGCAACGGTTTGTGTGAACCGGAGGCAGAATCACGGGGAAACCTGAGCTCATGAATATTACTCGAGTTGATTGGTAACCTTCCTGACACATATCCTGATTAATATTCATAAGCCACGCCTCGTTCACAGCAGGCTTTGCTCATTGGCCAGCAGACTGGCGCCCGTCACGTAATTAATATTCATGAGCTCGAGATTCGGCTATATATATATATATATATATACACACACACACACATATAGTATACACTATATAATGAATGCCAAGGGTGTAGAATTTAGTGGGGACGCTAAAGATAACATAAAAGCTCTCTTTATTAAATCATGAGTATGTTGACTACAATAGCAAAAAACTTTAGATGATATGAAACTATGGTTAAAAGTCTATCATACATGCGGAAATGTTGGGGTAGTTGTCAACTATTTTTTATAGTGCTGTCAAACGATTAATCGCATCCAAAATAAAAGTTTTCGGTTACATAATATATATGTGTGTACTGTGTATATTTATTATGCATTTATATAAATACACACACATGCATGTATACATTTAAGAATATGTTTTGTTTATATATAAAATATTCATATTTATATATAACATAAATTATATATTAAAATATATATATGTAAATATTTTTTAAATATATAGATGTCTGTGTATTTATATGTACATAAACATACACATAATTTGTAAACAAAAACATTTATTTTGGATGCAATTAATCACGTACTAATTTATGGATGCTATTGAACTGTCAGCAACTGAACTGCAGCTCAGACTATTTCAGATACAGTGAATCAAGCTACAAACTCCATCAGCTGTTGGTGTGATTATTCAGAAATGGAAGTCCCTCCGCTCAAGAAGGCACATGTACAGGCCCCTCAAACTTCACCACATTGAGGGGCCGATGGACTAAAATCTGGGATCAAATACTTATTTGACTCACTGAAATTCAAATCAATTTATGTCCTTTATATACCGTACTTTTTGGTTGATATTCTGTCTCTATCTGTTAAAATTCACTGTTTTTGAACAGTAAGATTTTTAATGTTTTTTTGGTTTTCATCACATTGGAAATGAAAGATCAAGCACATGTCATTGTGATGCAGTAACTTTCCAAGTCTGCATTTTGAGGCCCTCAGATGTTAATAAGTCTGAAATCACAACACAAGCACCAAAGAGTACTGAAGATCAGTTTAATGCGTATTCACTGTAATATCCACACATGCGAGTGCTTTATAATACACATCTCGGGGCGTCGGAACGTGACAGACGATGCTAGAAGAACGTGTTACGGCTGAATGCATTCATTAAAGACAGCGTGAGTGATATTAGCACCGCGCTGAGATCAGATATAGTGTGTGTGATACAGACTCACTAGTGTGTTTACTGTATGATCTGAATGTAGCTGCCCTGTAAATAGTTTAATGCTCAGGTTTAACATGTACTTGATAGTGTCGCATCTTACAAACATCCGTCTAGGGTGCGTCGAACTAGATTTGCTGTATTTTCAGACACTATTTAAGGCAAATGTCCCTCAAATAGTTCGGAGTTTAACTGTAGCGTGATTGTAAAACACACCTGAAGTCTGTAAGTTCACTGCTGGTGTAATTTAATGCTCTGAGAGAAAAGGAAAGGCATAAATCTGACCTGTCAGTCAGCATCAGAATCAGACCAGACTTCACCTTTATTCGTGCCTCTCTCTCTTTTCCTGCAGAACGACACCTGTCTGAAATATCGAAAAGCACTGACGTCAAGGCATTGGGATTCATCTGTGACACGAAACCCGACAGCAAAGCTCCCAGAAGAGCTGCTGAAACACCCTGTGATTTATACTAAATCCTCACGAGGAATCGGCCAAGACGCTCTTCTTATCAGCGCGACCGCATAAAACTCTCTCCGACGGCGGATAAAAAGCCTGATTCCAGAATAACAACACAACGATAAAAGCAGGACTTGAACTCCGGCGGGGTCCTCGTGTCAGCTCTGGTCCGCACTGGAAACAGAGCAGAGATCAGTGAGACCGTCTGCTGCTGTTTAACATCTCTTCTAACGAGTGACATGACAACATACTCCGCAACGAACACAGAAAAACAAGCAACATTTAAACACCAGGCTGTTCTGGAGTTCTTAAAGGGATAGTTCACCCAGAAATTAACATTTGCTGAAAATACCCTCAGGATCATCCGAGATCATCAGGTTTGGAGAAATGTAGCACTGCATCAGTGTCTTAGCAATGGATGCTCTGCAGTGAATGGGTGCCGTCAGAGTCACCACTCCAGTCCATCAGTTAACATCTGGAGAAGACAAAAACTGGAACAAATCCAGCATTAAGACGCTTTTAAAGGGATAGTTCACCCAAAAATGAAAATTACCCCATGATTTACTCGCCCTCAAGCCATGCTAGGTGTGTATGACTTTCATTTTTCAGACGAATCCAATCGGAGTTATATTTAAAAATGTCCTGGCTCTTCCAAGCTTTATAATGGCAGTGAATGGGTGTTATTTTTCAATAGTCCAATAAAGCTAATCCATCCATCATTAAAAGTGCCTCACACGGCTCCAGTGTGTGAATAAAGGCCTCCTGTAGCGAATCAATGCGTTTTTATAAGAAACCTATCTATATTTAAAAGGTCCGGTGAGAATATGCTAGTCTTGCGAGAACCGACGTTTGTTTACAGGAGCAAAGGAAGCAAAGTTTCCTTACTTTAGCAAAGGAAGACCAGTCTCTTGGCTTATCGAAATCCTCCGACATTTTTATTTACAAATCTTTGTTTTGTGCTTCTAATTCGTGACCGGTGTTTTGTTTTGTTCTTACAGACGAGCTTACGCAACGCCTACGTCATCCGCCGGAATGAACGCGCGTACAACAGTTAGCAGAAGCTAGAGATTACGGTTTATAAAGTTTTAAATATGGATATTTTTCTTACACAAACGCATTGATTCTCTACAGGAGGCCTTTATTCACCCTCTGGAGCCATGTGAGGCACTTTTAATGATGGATGGATGCACTTTATTGGACTTCTTTTGGACTATTGCAAAATAACACCCATTCACTGCCATTATAAAGCTTGGAAGAGCCAGGACGTTTTTTAATATAACTCCGATTGGATTCGTCTGAAAGAAGAAAGTCATACACACCTAGGATGGCTCGAGGGTGAGTAAATAATGGGGTAATTTAAATTTTTGGGTGAACTATCCCTTTAACTAAAATATGAGTCCATAATCCATAATAACGCTTCCTCCAGTGAAAGTGGCACCCATTCACTGCAGAGGATCCATTGGTGGGCAAGTGATTCTTGGATTGGCCTGAGGGTGAGCACATTTATGGGTGAACTATTCCTGTATCGTGAGGCTCACTATGATGTTATGATGGAATTATGATGATGTCACACCTGTGAGGCACTTGTTTCGTATCTCGGGTCTCTTCGCAGACGTTCGTCAGACTGACGGCTGAACACAGACACAGAGACGCACTGTTATTACCACAAACTTTAACTAAACTAACATGAAATCTATTCACTGAAATAATTCATGCAGACTATAAATTAAATATATTTAAAAAAATCTAATTTAATCAAATGCTAAAAAAAAAAATAATAAAATAAAAAAAATATAGAATATATAGAATTGTTTTTTTTAGCAAAAAATATAATTTTTTAAAAGGACATACCAGGATTGGTATAGTTAACTAAAACCACAAAAAATTACTTTAATAAAAAAATTCAACTGAAATAAATTAAAATATATTTAAAAAATGCCAAGGCAACATTTCTCACTTTCATTTAGTTTAACTTGATGTACTAACATAACTAAAACAAAATATAGACAAAAATAAAATCAAGAACTGACAAAAACACAACAAAATATATAGTGTTTTTTAATATACATACATATAAATAGCAGTGTTATTTTAGTATTATTTATATAATAGTGTAGTTTTTATTAATATTTTGAAGAAGCTTTTATTTTTATATTTTCAGGTTTCCTTTTAATTTTTTGTAATTTTGTTATGTGCTTTTGTCATTTTTATTAGTTTTTAATTTTAGTGTTTTTTTACTGAAACTTATTTCAATTAGTTTCAAAGGCAACATCTCTACATCTTCGCTTAGTTTGTTTCATCTTTATTTCAATTAATGATAATGTTTTTAATAGGTTTAGTTTTAGTTAATGATACTAACCCAGATACACAGTATAATACTATAATAATAATAATAAATTAAATTATAAAAAAAAATAAAAACAAAACTGAAGATGGCAAACTGTACATAAGAGATGATCATTAGGGTGTGAATGGTTAGATTCTGTGAGCAGAGAGACGTCTGCAAGAAATCAGTTACTGACCAATCGAAGTATCCCAGAGGGCCGTGCGATGCTCTCACGAGTGTGTTATTACCTGATCCGGCGTCTGTCTCTCTCTCCTCCTGCAGCGAGTCGATGTACTCCTGACTCAGAGTCTCGTCAGCGTCTCCGATGAGGTAGATGTTTTTAAAGCGATGATACAACATGGAGGCTTTAAACATGATCGCCTCGCTGCCACGAAACCAGCGCATCTGACCACACACACACACACACACACACGCACACACACACAGTTTTTCAGGTTTCTTTGATGAATAGAAAGTTCAGAAGAACAGCATTTATCTGAAATAGAAATCTTTTGTAGCATTATAAATGTCTTTATCATCACTTTTGATCAATTTTAAGCATCCTTGCTAAATAAAAGTATTAATTTCTATACTTTCTTTCCCCCCCAAAAAAAAAAAAATTATACTGACTCCAAGCTTCTGAATGGTAGAGTGTATAATGTTACAAAAGCTTTTTATTTCAGATAAATGCTGATCTTTGGATCTTTCTATTCATCAAAAAAATCCTGAAAAAAAAAGTACTCAACTGTTTTAAATATTTATAATAATAATAATAATTTGTTTTTTTGAGCAGCAAATCAGCATATTAGAATGATTTCTGAAGATCATGTGACACTGAAGACTGGAGTAATGATGCTGAAAATACAGCTGCGTCGTGGCTTCATCGGAATGAGATGACACTTGGTGACTTTTGTCACATTAGCTATGTGAACACACAAAAAAAAAATCATGGACATGATTCGGATATGTTAAAGGGTAAAAAAAAAAAAAAGTCACACTTGGCTCCTTCCCGGTCAAAAATGATCGACATAGGAAATGAATGGGAAATACAATACTAAAAAATACAACTCAGAGACTCTTTTGGTGGTACAAACTACAAATCACCCACGGTGCAGAAAAAAAGTGCACAGCAATCAAGGGGTGACACTCTAAAATATAAAGACACACACACACAGAGACACGCACACACACACACACACACACGCACACACACACACGCACAGACACTCACACACACAGAGAGACACGCACACACACACAGACACAGACACATTATGTGTGAGATTGAACTATTCTACTTTGCACCAGTGAGTATCTTCACATATATGTACCTTGCTGAGCGTGTCGATGAGCTCGCTGTGGTTCTGAATGTTTCGAGACGAGACCGGGACGGTGCTCAACTCATCCAGAGCCAATAAACACTTACTGACATCCTGTGAGAAAAACACACAATAATCAATAATCATAGCGAGGTCAGTGAGCAGCTCTTTTGTACATAATATTAATATATATATATATACAGTGGGTACGGAAAGTATTCAGACCCCCTTAAATTTTTCACTCTTTGTTATATTGCAGCCATTTGCTAAAATCATTTAAGTTAATTTTTTTTCCTCATTAATGTACACACAGCA
>NW_015628680.1:542822-548089 GCF_001515625.1 Sinocyclocheilus rhinocerous | reverse complement strand
ATATACATATATATATATATATATATATATATATATATATATATATACACATATATATATATATACACATATATATATATATACACTCACACACACAATAAGCAATAGTGTAAACCTTAAATAAAATTATTAAATTAAGCAGGTTCATACTGGATTTTCGAGCGTCATTGAGATCCTGATGTCACCATGTAACCGGTAGAGTAAAGAGTCTGTGACGGACAGAGAGTGAGCTGAAACACACAAACACACACGGTTAGAGATCTACACACACATACATACACACACTCTCACACCTTCACTCACACGGTTAGAGATCTACAAAGAGGACACAATCTGCTGAGGCGTGCACGATGGCCTCAAGAGAGGTATCATAAATGGCAATAACAAATAACAGCCTCTCACACACACACACACACACACACATTCACTCACACACACGGTTAGAGATCTACACACACTCACTCACACACACACACACTCACACTCACACTCACACGGTTAGAGATCTACATACACACTCACACTCACTCTCTCACACTCACACACTCTCTCACACTCACACACTCACGGTTAGAGATCTACACACACACACCCGGTTAGAGATCTACACACACACACCCGGTTAGAGATCTACACACACACACGTGATGTGTGTGTCTCACCTCTGAGCTCTTCCTCTCTGCTGCTGCTGTTGTTCTGCTGTCTGTAGAAACACACTCAGTTAATGACGAGAACTACAACACCGACTAATATCATAACTTTTATAACTATATGATTATATTACAATAAGATCAACTATAACAATAACTGATAACGATATTGATAGCAATAACCATTATAACTATAACAATAACATTAGCTACGATAATGATAATGCAACTAACTATAAAAAACAAATACGAATACAGCTATAACAATAACTAATGACAGCTGGAACAACAACTAGCACAAAAACGATTACAAATATTACAATTAGGGCTGTCGCTAACGATTATTTTGGTTTGGTTTGATTATTCTGATGATTAATCAAGTAATTGGATAATTATAATATATATTTTTTTGAGGTAATAAAAATAGACCTAAGCAAACAATAGCCTTTAAAGGGGTCATATGATGCGATTTCAAGTTTTCCTTTCTCTTTGGAGTGTTACAAGCTGATTGTGCATAGATAAGATCCCTGAAGTTGCAAAGACTAAAGTCTCAAAACCAAAGAAATATCGGGGCATAGAGGACCTACAATAATGTACAGTATTTGAAAAATAATGTGTTTTTTTAACATTAAAGCATGTCAACATATTCTGTTACACCAAATACACAAAATAATGATCTTTAAAAAAGCATCATATGACCCCTTTAAAATGAATTAAAATACATATATAATAGCAATGAGGCAATAACGCATTATAACACATGCCTGACGATTGTTTTTACACTTTACTGCGCGATCTAATCCTTGTTTAATATTTACTAAACAACATTTAATTCAAATGTCCACTTAATCTTTAATATTTGGCCGTTTCTTTACGACATGAATATGTGGACATCAAAACATGCAAACTCAGAGCGAGGGTTTGAGCTTTTATTTTGAAATCGCGATGAACAGTTCGCATGTTCAGAAAGATGATGTATTCTCTGTATTTTGCCGGTTACTCGACAGTTGAGGATTTTTTTTTAATCGAATAGTCGAACTAAATTGAGGAATCGGTACAGCCCTACATTACAATTATTAAATATAACAATAACGGTAACTATAACGATGACCATAATGATAATTATGAAATCCGTTTTATTTTTTTTCCAAATTCCGTTTTTTTTTATTAAAAAAAAATCCTTTTAAATTAAATAAATTAAATGTTATTAATCAAAAAGCATGTCTAATTAATAAAATCATGAAACTTACACAATTTAAAATCAATATATTAAAAGTTTAACAAAAAGTTACATGTTTAGGGCTTTATGAAATATGTTTTATGTTTTTCTCACGTTCTGTTTTATTGTTACCAAATTCAGTGTTTAAGCACGTCTAATTATTTAAATGCATAAAAACTAATTAAAATGTATTTTTACAACAGCCCTATGAAATTTTTTGTTTTGTTTTTATTTTTCAAAAAAAGTATTTTTTGCGCAATTTCACAAAGAAACGTGCAGCATTTTGTCCAAGCAATAATAAAAGGACACATTTAATTTATAATTTGTCTTAAATCTCATTTTAAAAAAAATAAAAAATTGTGAATCGAATCGTGCGTTCAAAATCGTGAATCGAATCGTGCGTTCAAAATCGTGCGTTCAAAATCGTGAATCGAATCGTGAGTTCAAAACCGTGAATCGAATCGTGAGTGAATCGAATCGTGAAATCAAAATCGTGAATCGAATTGTGAAATCAAAACCGTGAATCGAATCGTGAAATCAAAACCGTGAATCGAATCGTGCGTTCAAAACCGTGAATCGAATCGTGCGTTCAAAACCGTGAATCGAATCGTGCGTTCAAAACCGCGAATCGAATCGTGCGTTCAAAACCGCGAATCGAATCGTGAGCTCAAAACCGCGAATTGAATCGTGAGTTCAAAACCACGAATCGAATCGTGAGTTCAAACCGCGAATCGAATCGTGCGGTCAAAATCACGAATCGAATCGTGAGTTCAAACCGCAAATCGAGCGTTCAAAATCACGAATCGAATCGCGCGTTCAAAATCGCGAATCGAATCGAGAGTTCAAAATCGTGAATCGAATTGTGACTTGAGTGAATCGTTACATCCCTAATATCATAACATCGATAAATCGATCGATATACTACAGAATCGAATCGTAGAATTGTTTGAGGTATCGGAGAATCGATATCATATCGTATATTCGTGACGAACCCTCTGCGCCAGTATGGAAATGTAAATATCAGGCACAGCCAAAGCCTCCTGAGTGCTGTCTGATCTCACTCACTCCGTGCTCCTGCGGTCAGGTCCCTTCTGCTCCTCCTCTGCCGGGCTGCGGTTCTCGCTCCGGGCCCCGCGGCTCCTCTCGGGCCGTTTCAGCGGCTCCTCTGCGCAGGTCTGTGTCTTTCCTCTTGTAGACGTCACCAATCCCTGCAGCGACTTCAGCACGCTCTGCCTCTTCTCAGCCAGGATCTTACTCCTCTGAGAGACACAGAGACAGAGAGACGTCAGATCGCTGCTCCTCTGTCTCTCTGAAGCGCTCTCGTCCGCTCTCACCTCTTCATCTTTCGGTTTCTTCTCCTCTTTCGTCTCGTCCTGCTTTTCAGAGACAATCAGAGCGTCGCGGTTCGTCTGTTTGGGTTTATTCCGTTCGTCCTTGTCTTGTGTGTTTATTATGTCCTTGACCTTGCTCTTCTTCGGCTCTTCTGGTGCAGACGTCTGCTCCTCTGTGAGCCGCTTCTTCTTTGAGCCTGTAAATTCAGCAGCTCTGATCAGATAAAGAAGCTTTTATAATTTCTGAAGACTGAGCAGGAAATATAGCAAGCAGGACTTGATTTGATTGGTGAAAAGTGAGTATGATATTATTGCTCAATATTACTCGTCATCACTGCAAACCGCCAAAATAAAAGTTCGGTTTAATCTTAAGAAATTACAGCAGAAATAAATTATTACTGTAAAACACACTTCTTAAAGTTGTAATAAAACAATTCAAAAACAAATAATATAATTGATTAATAATACTAATTAAAATTGATTGACATTTGAGTACACATGCATTTTGATTATTCAAATTTAATTCAACTATTAAAACTGAATTTTAAAAAAATGTAAATGGGAAATATAATGGAATTATTAAAATGTAAACTTAAAAAAATATATATTTCAGTCTTTAAAGAATATCACACAATTTGTTTCCGTTTTAAGTTTAACAGTTAAATTCCAACAATCAATTCAATTGATTAGACATGTTTTTTGATTATTAAAATTTAATTGAACCGTTAAAACAGAATTCAAATTAAAACAGAAAACACAGAATTTGGGAAAAATAAAACAGAATTTGGGGGGAAAAAAATTAATTTTTTAAACTTTGATAAATTGCTGTTAAATTGTAAGTTTCATGATTACAATTAATTAAACACGCTTTTTGATTATTAAAATTTAATTTAAGCATTAAAACAGAATCCAGAAAAAATCAATAAAACAGAAATCACAGAATTTGGAAAAAAATAAAACGGCCCTCATAAGGCCTTAAAAAAATATTTTTTTGTTAAACTTTTAATAAATTGTTGTTAAATTGTATACGTTTCAAGGTTTCAATTAATTAGGCATGCTTTTTGATTATTAAAATTTTATTTAACCAATAAAATGGAATCCAGAAAAATTACAACAGAAAAAAAAAAAAAAAAAAAACCGGATTTGGGAAAAATATTTTTTAAAAAAAACAGGAGAATCGAGATAAGGCAGGAATACGAATTTAATAATTTAGTTAATTTTTAAGCACATCTACAGTAGTGCTATAAATAACTCACAAAATAAAGCGAGTAAAGCCTATTAGGGATGCACCGAAACGAGAATTCTTGGCCGAAACCGAACACGGTTTTCCAAGTTTTTCCTCATGTATTTTGCCAATTTTTTTCACCATTGCATAAACGAAATAGCCAAATTGTGCTTTTCATTGTTTTGTCTTGCTTTTCAAAGAAAAAAAATCAATTACAAAACAACAATTTAAAAATATTTAACACTGAACATTTTTTTTTACATTCTAGCAGACATTATACCAACAAAGCACAATTTAACTTAAAATTAATAAGTTAGTAAAATAATATTTTTTGGCCATCAGGACCCTGCGGAGCAGAAGAGACTTCTTTTAAAATATTACAGATCCCAATTTGAACATTATGTGTGAATGTTATAATAAATGTATTAATAGAGCTGTTGTAGCTAATTATTATTACCATTGTCTTTTATTTTATTTGTAACAGTAAAATTACAATACTAACATTTATGAATGTTGACGGAGTTTTTGCTTCTTCTCAGCTTTTATTTTGGCCGCAGGAAGACCTCAGCGCTTCGTTTTGTCGACAACAGCAGATTTATAAATGAGTCTCATTACGAATCGCATCGTCACATGCCTTCATTAAAATGTTACAATGCAGCTGACGAGTAACACTGTTTCAGCGCAGATTTTCCTCGCGCTTTGGACTTTGAACACTGGTTAACAAGTTCGTGCAGCGCTGTCAGAATACATGCAAGTCGTGCGTGCATTAGAAAATATAACATTCTGCAGTTGATTTACTAATCGTTTAAAGGTAATTTCGCGATTTCAATCATCATACAGTA
>NW_015628680.1:536255-542399 GCF_001515625.1 Sinocyclocheilus rhinocerous | reverse complement strand
GCTCTGTCTTTACATTTATTTTGAAAGATGAAGCGACGATTATGGTAAGGGGCGTTACATTTCCGACGAGTGTTTGCGGTGTTCGGCCAATCACAATGCATTGGGTCAGCTGGCCAATCAGAGCAGTCTGCTCTGATTGGCCAATCACAATGCACTGGGTCAGTTGGCCAATCAGAGCAGACTGCGCTTGTCAAAGGAGGGGGCTTTGTAGAAAACGAAGCGTTTGAGAGAGGCGGGGCATATAGGACCTACAATAATGTGCAGTATTTGAAAAATAATGTGTTTTTTGAACATTAAAGCATGTCAACATATTCTGTTACACCAAATACACAAAATAATGATCTTTAAAAGAGCATCATATGACCCCTTTAAGGCCGTTAACATTCGGTGCATGATCCCTAATGCCTATTAAACAGATTTGACGTCAACGCTCCTTTAAAAGACTTGAGTTCACCTGCTGGGCTGGAGCTGTTCGTCACAGGAAGAGGAACACGAGCGTCTTCCTTCACATCAGAATCAGTTGGCGAGTGTTTCCGTCTCAGAGCGGCCGGAGTCACCGGCGTCGCAGTGATTTCGTCTGTGGTCTGGCTCAGATCCGCAGAGGCACGCGTGACCCTCAAGGGCTGAAGGATTACAACACAAAACAACTTATGAAGCGGAGAGTTCCGGTGCTTGATTCTGATTGGCTGAGCCGTGTTCGAAGCTGTTATAAATGACTCTACAAAGTAACATACACCTTTGTTTACGTTTGTGTGTTGCTTGGCAACCACTTTGTTGGAACCAGAGCCGTTGAGAAACAGAGTTGCGACATGCTTTGATCTCGCGGTCACGCGGTTCATGGAGCTCAAAATAGGATAGACAGCAGTTTCACTATATTTGCAGCAATTTCTAGTGATTATTAACACATCATATGTGCATTGATTGTGTATTGATAACTACGCTGACTACGTTTTACAATCGCATTTTATTCTGGGGAGTGATGAAGAGACTTAGCATTAATATTTTTTCTAATATGCTTATTATTGATATTACAATTAGTGTAGTATTTAGGGTTAAAATAGAGAAAATGTTTTTAAATTCCAGTGCAAAGAGGCAAATTAGAGACGTTTGGTGACCAGAAAAATAATATTCCTATGTAAGTAATGCCATGGTTTAACCACTAGATGCCCGTATGGCTGTTTAATAAATATATCCTACATATATTTAGCTCTACTCTAGTTGCTGTAAAGAGTTTTACCGGTCATAATAGCTTATTTATTTTATGTTTTGCATTTTATATTTAGACATTATCAAACACTCAATGTTTATAAGTTATGCTTTTTTTTATGTTGAATTTAAAAAGATTAATTACTCACATCCCAGTATTATTTTATGACATTTATGTAAGAAGACAATATAAGTGAATGTTAAAAAAATGCCGGCAAATACGGAATTTAACCTTTAATTTAAATTTTAAATAACGTTTAAAAAAACACAAGGCAACCAACTGCATTTAGTGAAACTCTTTCTTGTATTGCTTTAATGGGCAGTCTTTACTAAAACCCATTCAACTTCCTACAATGAGAGAAAGATTGCAGAAAGACTAAAAACTTAAAAATATGACAACTAGCATCTGGGTTATGATCGCTATTAGGGTGCTTCTCACGTTATCTAACTGCAAATATAGCATAACTGCCTATTATCTAAAACTAAACATTAACTATAACGCGTTTCATAAAATACAACTACTGGCCAGATTTCCGAGAGGTAAACTAATGCGTTAAAATGTCAAAAACTGCTGTAATTATCTCAGTTCCTATAGAAGCCTAAGGGAGTGTCGCAACTCTGTTTCTGAGGAACTATATTGTTTGGTGGAAGAATACTGTTTTTATTAATATCATTACAGTTTATTTGCTCTGTTTTATTCTGTGAAACCTTACTACGTATATGGAATAACCGTGTTATAAAAGCAATAATCCCCGTGAAGCCGTGGTTTACAGTGAATTTATAACAGCTGTTAGGTACGACGTGAAGCTGTTATAAATTCACTGTAAACCACGGCTTCACGGGGATTATTGCTTTAATCTACAACTCATGTTCCAATGTAAACCAGGTCAAGAGTTGTTAATCGCACATCACACGAACCTGCTGGTGATTATGAGCGTCTATCGGTTTCTTGGTTGAAATGATCTTTCTGTTCAGCGCGTGTTTCCTGCGAGCAGAGCGCGTCTTTGCTGCTGCCGCTCGTCTGGCTAAAATGATCTTCCTGGACGGTAAAATCCTCCTTCCTGCTGCGTGCGTCTTCACCGACGTCACACTCCTCGCAGACGTGAGTTCATCCATCCGTCTGTCCTCAGGTGTGACGGTCTTTGTCACCGAATCTCTGGAGCGCGTCGACCTGGTTACGGTTGTTTTAGCGTCTGCCGGCGCGACGGATTCAGACTTTGTTTTGCCGGGTTTCACAAGAGTTTCCCTCTTCGGCGCTGAATCCGTACGGGATCCCGTCTGGTTTTCTGCTTTCTTCTTCTTCCTGTCTCTCAGTTTCAGTCGACTCTCTGACAGTCGTTTCACTAGCGCTGCTTTCTGTCACAAACACAAAACTCATGTTCCAGTGGGTTTATAACAGCGGACAACACAAGCTGTAACACTTAGGGGTGTAACGGTACACGTATTTGTACTCGGAATTAATGAAGCGGAAAACTGCGCGTTTATAAGAACCAAATTCATCATTTTTAACTTCAAATCATCACTTCACTGGAGGAAGCGTTATTATGGATTATGGACTCTATGGTATTTTAGTTAAAATCGTATTTAATGCTGGATTAGTTTCAGCTTTTGTCTTCTCCAGATGTTAACTGATGGACTGGAGTGCTGTGGATTACTTGTGGATTATTGTGATGTTTTTATCAGCTGTTTGGACTCTCATTCTGACAGCACCCATTCACTGCAGAGCATCCATTGCTGAGACACTGATGCAGTGCTACATTTCTCCAAATCTGATGAAGAGGCAAACTCACCTACACACTGATTTTCATTTTTGGGTGAACTATTCCTTTAAAGACAAAGCCACAGATGTAAAAAGAACTAAGTTTTTTTCCTTTGCTGTAATGAAAACATACCGAACTGCGACTTTTGTGTACCGTTACACCTCTAATAACGTTAATTATAAACGCTGACCTTTTGACCTCTGAGGCCCACACCCGGGTCGTTCTCGATCTCCCACATGCCCTCCTCGAACCCGCCTCTTTTGATTTGTCGGCCGTACTTCTCTTTGTTTGGCCAGTAGGGGACGATGTCTTTGGGGAAGAGAAACGTTCTGGAAGAGCAGAGACTGTGTTCAAAACTCAATACTAGTTACTACTAAACACTGCGCTGCCTAATAGTAAAAGACATAAATTTACATTTATGCATCTGGTAAATGCATTATTGAAAACGACTTGCATTACGTTCAAGGTACTGTATGCGGGTCAAAGACGTTAAGATGTCCGCATCAAAAGAAATGTACAAAAGTGATTATATGTCTATAGAAAGCACATTAAATGCAAGTAAAGTGTCATTAAGGTTTCTTTCAAATACGTTTTTGGAGAATAAAATGTTAAAATTTGGTTGAAATAATGTTACATTGTCATTCAGAGTAACACTTATATTTATGTAAAAATTCAAACAACATGCTAATTCTGACGTGTACAAATTAAAATATATAAAATAATAAGTGAGCATATTACATTTCATTGTGTTTTAAATGAGTAAAAATTCTTACGGACAAACGGGCAAAACCTAGGATAGTGGCATGTTTAAAAAATGTAAAATTACAGCTAATTAGTATTTGGGGTGAAAGTAATTAGTCTTTTAATATGTCATAAATTGATTTTTGTTGTAAATATGCCTGACAAGATTGTTACACTGAATGACATTTTAGTGGGTGTCTTCTGTAAATCAGGGAAAAATGTATGGTCAAAGATGTTAAGATGTCCGCATCAAAAGAAATTGACAAAAGTGATTATATGTCTATAGAAAGCACATTAAATGCAAGTAAAGTGTCAACTTTTAAGGTTTCAAATACGTTTTTGGAGAATAAAATGTTAAAATTTGGTTGAAATAATGTTACATTGTCATTCAGAGTAACACTTATATTTATGTAAAAATTCAAACAACATGCTAATTCTGACGTGTACAAATTAAAATATATAAAATAATAAGTGAGCATATTACATTTCATTGTGTTTTAAATGAGTAAAAATTCTTACGGACAAACGGGCAAAACCTAGGATAGTGGCATGTTTAAAAAATGTAAAATTACAGCTAATTAGTATTTGGGGTGAAAGTAATTAGTCTTTTAATATGTCATAAATTGATTTTTGTTGTAAATATGCCTGACAAGATTGTTACACTGAATGACATTTTAGTGGCTCTCTTCTGTAAATCAGGGAAAAATGTATGATGTTTATTTTTTGCTCAGAAAAACAAAAATACAATTACATGAAACAGAAAACTTTTTAATTAAAAAAATTTTTATTTTTATTTATATACATATATATATATTTATATACAATTTAAAGCAGTATTATGTTTATGATTAAACCTTTTTTCGTCTTTGACCCATATATTTCATCAGTTCATGCTCTACTTTAATAAAACACATGACATCAATTAAGGTACTAAAGAGTTTGTTTGTTTCTGTTACATGGAAACACATGCGTACAGTTACAACGTAATAAAAGCAATTGTTCATAAAGACATTTATACTGTTAGAAAAAAAAACTTAAAAATGCTGTTCTTTTTAAATTTTCTCACTCACTAAACGTGTGCACACAAATTTGTGCATAAAACCTGTAAATGTTTTAATCGTGATTATTCCAATAACTTTCATGGTAATATTAATTATAAATTGTATGAACAAATGAAACCACACGTATGCAAAAATCACATACTCTGTGTGGCCTCATAAGCATTTTAAGATTAACTTTTATGTTTATCATCCTGAATATATTTCATCATATACAGTAAAAGAGTGAGAAAAGCTGTTACAGTCAGGGTTATTATAGTTAACTAAACTAAAATCGTTAAGAAAACATTTTAGTCACTTGAAATAAAATAAACATTAACTGAAACAAAAATAACTTATTTTTTTCTGCTAGTTGCCCCGGCAATATTTCTCATTTTTATGTAGTTTGACTTAATGCATTAAAAACTAACTTTGTGCATTAATAACTAAAACTTAAATAAAAATTAATAAAAAAGTATACAGATTAATAAATGTGACAAAAACACACAAAAAATGACTAAAACTTAAACTACAGTTAAAATGGAAAATATAAAAACAAAAACTTTATTCAAAATAGTTATAAAAGCTATAATAGTATCTCAGTGATACTAAAATAACACTGGAGCTGCAAATTATTAATGTTTGCATAAATGCGATATACACTGCTGTTCAAACGTTTGGGATCAGTAAGAAGTCTCTTCTGCTCATCAAGGCTGCATTTATTTGATCAGAAATACAGAAAAAAACTGTAATATTGTGAAAAACTATTGCAATTTAAAATAATGGTTTTCTAATGTAATCTCTGTTAAACTGTAATTTATTTCTGTGATCAAAGCTGAATTTTCAGCATCATTACTGCAGCATTTATTCAAAATATAAATATTTTCTGACAATATAAGTCTTTATTATCAGTTTTTATCCTTGCTGAATAAAAGCATTAATTTCTTTAAAAAAAAAAAACTGACCCAAAACTTTTGAACGATAGTGTATATTGTTACAAAAGATTTAGATTTCGAATAAACGCTGTTCTTTTTAACTTTATTCATCAAAGAATCCTGAAAAAAGTATCACAGCTTCCAAAAAAAATATTAAGCAGCAAAACAGTTTCCAACATTGATAATAAATCAGCATATTAGAATGATTTCTGAAGGATCACGTGACACTGAATGGTGTAATGATGCTGAAAATTCAGCTGTGCATCACAGAAATAAATTACATTTTAACAGATATTCACATAGAAAACAGCTGTTTTACATTGTAATATTTCACAATTTTACTGTTTTTTTTCTGTATTTTTGATAGTGTGTGTGTCAGTGTGTGTGTGTGTGTGAGTGTCTGTCTGTCTGTCTGTGTGTGTGTGTGTGTGTGTGTGTGTGTGTGTGAGTGAGTGTCTGTCTGTC
>NW_015628680.1:529838-531634 GCF_001515625.1 Sinocyclocheilus rhinocerous | reverse complement strand
TGTGTGTGTGTGTGTTTGTGTGTGTGTGTGTGTGTGTGTGTGTGTGTGTGTGTGTGTGTGTGTGTGTGTGTGTGTGTGAGAGAGACAGTGTGTGTGTGTGTGTGTGAGAGAGAGAGTGTGTGTGTGTGTGCGCGTGTGTGTGTTTACTCACGTCGAGTGTGTTCCATAAAAGAAGATGGGGATCTTATTTTGGGGGGCTTTTCCTTCACCAATCTGAGTGACATATAAAACAACATACCAACAGTCAGATTTTAATTGACCTCATTTACATATAAGACAGTATGTGATAAATACGCCTTAAATCTGCTGTATATAAACTCACCCTGGCAGGCCAGAAAGGATAACCCTTCATCTTAGCAAACACTATGTCTCCTGGAATAAAATCATCTGTGGTCTGATCAAATGTTATCTTCATCTGAGAAAACATAGGGTTAATTAATAAAAACAACACTCGTTATGTGCCCCCAACACACAGAATCAATAAACAAAACACTGGACCAGCAGATACACGGCTTATATTAATAAAATTAGCCTTATGGTTATAAACATGCCTCTGTTAAACAATAATATGACTTTATTATAATTTCACCGCTATCGACTCTGAAGTAAATAAAATGATAGCCGTGTTTAGCTAGCTCAGGCTAACACAAGCATATTGTGTGTATACAAACTCACCTTCACTCCCTTCTGCATATCTACTCCCTCAGAGACCACTCTATAAACACTCAGATTTAAAAACAAGACGGAAAACACTCGAATTAAAAATATTATCACGCAATGAATGAAAGGACATGGAGAAGTGCATGAGAATGTGTGTCTCCCCTCAGCGCCGGTGGAATGGTTCGGCCCGCCTCCCGCTCAGCGTGACTGAGGAATGTACCACTACTGAGAGAGGGGGGTAGGTGGGGTTGTAATTACTTAAAATATAATTAATAACAGGTATTCTTCGCAACATTTAGATCAACTACCACGCATTTTAGCTTATATTTAATTACTCGCGAATTTAAAATTATAGTCGCAAACTGAAAAGCAAAATTGCGTCACTGTTTGTCACCATCGGTCGTTTAATAGTTAAGATTCCGCGGAAGGAAGCGGCAAAATAAACATGTTTAAAATATTTTAACCCTTTATTTACTCATTAAGCAAAATAAAATAAACGTCCACGCGTAAATCAGAAGCAAACAGCGATACATGTTTTAATGAATATTTCGCAGTTTTTTTCGCTTGTGGCCGTTGTCATGGTGAGGGCGGAGGAAATATGGCGCCAGATTCAAACAGAAGCTGATGGAGTTTACGCTTTTATGTCGTTTCGTTTTAATATTTTATTATGGTATCTGTACTTTTACTCTAGTAAAATTGAAAACGAGTACTTGTACTTTTACTAGAGTAATGTTACATATTTATGTATGAGTTATGTAGTCTCTCTTAAAGGGGTCATATGATGCGATTTCAATTGTTCCTTTCTCTTTGGAGTGTTACAAGCTCTTGGTGCATAAAGAAGATCTGTAAAGTTGCAAAGACTAAAGTCTCAAATCCAAAGAGATATTCTTTATAAAAGTTAAGAGTTAACCACGCCTACCTAAAACGGCTCGTTCTAACACGCCCCCACATATCTACATCACTATGTGGGAAGATTTGCATAACGCCGCCCAAATGTTCACGCAAAGAAAGAAGGCGTAACTTTTATTCTCGCTGTAGTATTGTTGCCGCCGCCAATAGTATTGTTTGAGCAGTGTAGAGTAGCGCTTGTTTGTCATTTCTCCGATCACAAATGCAGACATGGTTTTATGTTTACG
>NW_015628680.1:517950-529658 GCF_001515625.1 Sinocyclocheilus rhinocerous | reverse complement strand
GGCCAATCACAACGCACTGGATAGCTGGCCAATCAGAGCACACCTCGCTTTTTCAGACCGATGAGCTTTGTAAAAATCGACGCGATTGAGGAGGGCGGGGCATAGAGGAGAAACAATAATGTACAGCATGTGGAAAATAATGTGAACCTTAAACCGCATAAACACATTTCATTACACCAAATACACCAAACAATGTTATTTTTAGCAGCATCATATGACCCCTTTAGCTCTCTCTCGCTCTCTGTTTTTTCTGGTAGTTGCTTGTATCCTCCGACCCGTCAGCAGAGGTGGATTATGGGACGTGTTTTCTGTCAGACGCTGCGGTCTCACTGAGAGGCTCCTCCAGAAGCTCACTCTCAGATCTCCAGAGGAAGGTCAAAGAGAGAAAACACTGATGAACTGAAGCTGAATCACTGTGAGACAGACAATCAAATGCTCACATTCACAGGAAGCTTTCATTATTAACTCTGCTGTGGTTTATTGATTCCAGTGCTGTACTGTTTCTCATGCTCACACACACAAAACACCTGTGTCGCACTCTAATAGGGGTGTGAATCTTCACTGGTTTCACGATTCGATTCACTATGATATCACGATGCGTTGCATCCTCGGTTTTCAATATTACTGAACATGGCTACATTTTCATATCAAATTTATTTTGTGCATTTTTATTCAATTATATAAGCAGGCTACTTTTTAAAATAATTTCAAATTAATAATAAATCAAAACAATTGTTAAGAATTTAACCAACTAAATATAGCTTCAAAACATACAAGCAAATATAAAGGAATGAAGGGGAAAAAGACAATTACAAGTGATAAACAAAAAGTACTTTCAGTATCTGAGAGTGCTTTAAGTATTGTATTTTTAACCAGTACAGCTAAAAAAAACATAATTTCGAACATCAATCAACAGCAGTATTTAATGACATTTTGTTTATTTTCATAATTAGTTTTCTTGTACATTTAGCTGAATTATTGAATAAGTTACTTGCCATTTTTTCTCATGAAAGCTGCAAACCACATGTTATTCCTTTGGTCTGGTGGTTTTAAAGCAGGCGGCCCAGGGACGCTTATTTCATCAAACACATTAACGCTTGATTATTCGAGTAAGCAGCAGTGACAGTTTTCACGCAGATGCTGGATGTCAGAGGAGCGTGTGTGTTTGTATAATCATCCACTCTGTGGAAATCCTCTTTCCAGTCGCCATCTACAGATGAGGAGAGATGGATGGGCTGTAGGTCTCAGTTCATGAAGATTATCTGACTGTCAGTGGCTGCCAGTGATGTGCTGAGTGTGTGTGTGTGTGTGTGAGAGAGAGAGAGTGTGTGTGTGTGTGTGAGCGTGAGTGTGAGTGTGTGTGTGTGTGTGTGTGTGTGTGTGTGTCGCTGTTGCATCAATGCAAACTCCTCACCTTTTGGTGAAAATTCACCTTTTTGAGATTAAAAAAAAAGTATATATGTATTTATAAACTCTGGCTTTTTTGAGAAATATATATATATATATAAAATAGAGTTACATTCAAAATTGTGGGACAAAAGTCAGAGTTGTGAGTTTGTGTGTGTGTGTGTATATATACAGTATATATATATATATACATACAGTATATATAAGATTATATAAGATATATAGAAAAGATATACAAGATCAAAGATTCACGCTCCGAAGTTCCGATCTGAACCAAATGATTCACAATAAGCACTTTGAAGTTCCGATCCGAGTCAAAAGATTTGTGAACCTGTTCCGAAGTTCCGATCTGAATTAAATGATTCGCGATACGCGCATTGAAGTTCCGATCTGAATCAAATGATTCGCAATAAGTGCTCCGAAGTCCCGATCTGAACCAAATGATTAGTGATAAGTGCTCCGAAGATCCAATCTGAGTCAAAAGATTTGTGAACCTGTTCCGAAGTTCCGATCTGAATCAAATGATTCGCGATACGCGCATTGAAGTTCCGATCTGAACCAAATGATTCGCAATTAAGTGCTCTGTAGTTCCGATCTGAATCAAATGATTCACGATACGTGCATTGAAGTTCCGATCTGAACCAAATGATTCGCAATTAAGTGCTCTGTAGTTCCGATCTGAATCAAATGATTCACGATACGTGCATTGAAGTTCCGATCTGAACCAAATGATTCGCAATTAAGTGCTCTGTAGTTCCGATCTGAATCAAATGATTCACGATACGTGCATTGAAGTTCCGATCTGAACCAAATGATTCGCAATTAAGTGCTCTGTAGTTCCGATCTGAATCAAATGATTCACGATACGTGCATTGAAGTTCCGATCTGAACCAAATGATTCGCAATTAAGTGCTCTGTAGTTCCGATCTGAATCAAATGATTCGTGATACGTGCATTGAAGTTCCGATCTGAATCAAATGATTCGCAATAAGTGCTCCGAAGTCCCGATCTGAACCAAATGATTAGTGATAAGTGCTCCGAAGATCCAATCTGAGTCAAAAGATTTGTGAACCTGTTCCGAAGTTCCGATCTGAATCAAATGATTCGCGATACGTGCATTGAAGTTCCGATCTGAATCAAATGATTCACGATACGTGCATTGAAGTTCCGATCTGAACCAAATGATTCGCGAAAAGCGCTCCGAAGTTCCGATCTGAACCAAATTATTCTCAATAAGCGCTCCGAAGTTCCGATCTGAACCAAATGATTCGTGATAAGCGCTCCGAAGTTCCAATCTGAGTCAAAAGATTCGCGATATGCGCATTGAAGTTCCGATCTGAACCAAATGAATCACGATAAGCGCTCCGAAGTTCCAATCTGAATCAAAAGATTCGCTAACCCGCTCCGAAGTTCCGATCTGAATCAAATGATTTGCAATACACGCATTGAAGTTCTGATCTGAACCAAATGATTCACAATAAACGCTCCGAAGTTCCGATCTGAACCAAATGATTGGCGATAAGTGCTCCGAAGTTTCGATCTGAACCAAATGATTCACAATAAGCCCCCCGAAGTGCCGATCTGAACCAAATGATTGGCGATAAGCGTTCCGAAGTTCCGATCTGAACCAAATGATTGGCGATAAGCGTTCCGAAGTTCCGATCTGAACCAAATGATTGGCGATAAGCGTTCCGAAGTTCCGATCTGAACCAAATGATTCGCGATAAGCACTTTAAAGTCATAAGATCCACGAACCCGCTCTGAAGTTCAGATCTGAATCAAAAGATTTGCGAGCCCGCTCCGAAGTTCCGATCTGAACCAAATGATTCGCGATAAACGCTCCGAAGTTCGGATCTGAACCAAATGATTCGTAATAAGCGATTTGAAGTTACTATCTGAACTAATGATTGGCGATAAGCGCTCCGAAGTTCCAATCTTAAGCAAACTCAAAATGCATTTTGTCCGTCGTGAGCCAAGGATTCCAACGAGATAAGACACTTGAGTCTGCGACTAATGGTTTAGGAGTTATTAGCGATTTCGTACACCGTCGTGGGTGAAGAGGGAGAACAGGATGGGACTGAGCACACACCCCTGGGGTGTACCTGTGCTCAGAGTGATGGTGGAGGATGGCCCAGTCTCACTGTCTGGGGCGCTCTGTCCGGAAATCTTGTATCCAGCTGTAGGCAAACTGATATGGGTCGAGTGAGGCCGGTATAGAGTCTTTAGTGTGCGAGAGGACAAACAGATGTGTGTGTAGGATCAGTTTCTGTGTGCTGTGAACGGTGGTCAGAATGAAACTTCAGCTGCAGATGCTGATTCAGACTCAAACTCAGAAACTTGGGAGTGTTGCGCTGAAGCATCAGTTTATCTGACGTCTCCTGTGAGACGCGAGGACGATCAGACTGATGTTCAGTGGCGTCAGCAGCACACGAGATCCACAGGGGCTGTTTTCATGATCTCTGGAGGATCTAGTGGAGCTTCAAACTCAGTGTCCTGCTTAAAGACACACTCCTAAAACGGCAAAAAAGAAAGAACGAAAAAACGAATGTCCTTTAGCAGGAAAGTTTCTGACTCTTTTAAGGGAATCGTTCAGTCAGAAATGGAAATTCTGTTATAACTTTATATAGATAATACTTTTCAAAAGTTTGGGGTCAATAATATTTTTTTTCTTTGGAAGAAAATAATTGTATTCATCAAGGATGCATTAAATTGATCAAAAGTGCCAGTAAAGACATTTATAATGTTAGAAAAGATTTCAATTTCAAATAAATGCTGTTCTTCTGAACTTTCTATTCATCTGTGAATCCTGAAAAATAAAATGCATCACAGTTTCCACAAAAATATTGTGCAGCACAACTGTTTCCAACATTGATAATAATCAGAAATGTTTGTTGAGCAGCAAATCAGCATATTACAATGATTTCTGAAGATCATGTGACACTGAAGACTGGAGTAATGATGCTGAAAATACAGCTTTGATCACAGAAATAAATTACAGTTTAACAGATATTAAAATAGAAGACAGCTGTTTTCAATTCTAATAATATTTCACAATTTTTAACTGTATTTTTGATCGAATAATTGCAGCCCTGTTGAGTAGAAGAGACTTCTTTTCAAACATTACAAAATCTTAATGACCCCAAACTTTTGAGAGAGTGTGTGTCTTGAAATAACACTGTAAATGTCTCTCTCTTCGGGTCACTGGTGTCTTTAAGAGGATCATGTGGCCGAACAAACTAACAGACTCGTTTGTCGTGACTGTGAATGAAGTTGAGAGCAGCTTTAATCTCATGTCTGATTAAATGCCGTTTCACAAACACACTGTCAGCCGTTTCTGCTGTAACGACACATTTCACTGCTTAAAGTCCCGGCTTCACGAATACATGAGCGTTTACAGTCATTACTGACGCTTACGCCTCTAATTATTACAGTCTGATATTAAGTCCAGTATGAAATGTCAGTTTAAGGCTGGCTGCTTTTATTGCTCGACGTTGAAAAGTTAAAAATGTATCCAGTCCAGAAAGAGCAAGAGATGTTCAAGCGTAAATCGTTTTATTAAAACATGTAAGTTTCAATGGAAAGACACTTTGATTTCTCAAATCTCTTAGTCGTAATGTTGGTCACAGAGTAAAAGTGTTTGTCAGCATGTTTGCGCACAAATCTCATTGGATGGTGATTAAAATCTAGTATTTATTTTTAAATTATTATATTTGCTTGTTTATGTATTAATACAGTCAAAAATGGTTTACAAAATGCAATTTAAAAGTGACATTAAGATATATTTGGAGAGCAATACAACTTGAAAGCAATACAAACTATGCAATTGTTTAAAAGGTACAATGGTTTTCTGTAATTGATTAATAAACTAATACATTTTCCTTTTCTTTCTATATGCCCCCGACATATTTGGTTGTATTATTGTACAATATGCTTGGTTTTCAGTAAAAAAAAAAAAAAAAAAAATCATTTAAAAATGCTGAAAAAATACCTCATGTCCGAAAAGATTTAGACAGGTGTACACATTTTTTATTTAAAAAAATTAAGTTGTATATAAAACAAAGGTTATTGAGGAAAACACAATTTCGGTCTTTCTACTGCAAAATTTAGTGTTTGATTCAATATGTTAATTGTTGTTTCTTTGTAAGTAATTGTGAAATTTACTAGCGATTTCTGTGTGAAAATTGTTTTTTTCCCCGAGTATCCACTTTATTTTTTATATTACGTGGGAGAATGTGCGAGACTTTCAGTCTCATTTGCTTCCAGTTATTAATATCGGTACGAAAACAGTGGGTTCGTTGTGCTGTGTAATATGCACACTGCGTTTGGTATGTTATTTAAATTTATTATCAGAATCATAAACACACTGACTTGTAGCGCAAATAGTTTTAGCGTTTCCTACACTTTGTTGCTCTTAGTTATTTACCGATATATCGGCCGATTAATCGCAAGTCGCGCATATTGACAGAAAACAGGCGGATATACCCTTACGAAAAAGAAGTTTATTCAAGTGTGCTATGAGTATACTTCTTTTAAACTAAAAATAGGAAAGTATACTTTTAGTCTACTTTTTATGTACTTCTCAGAAATGGGCTTTATGTACTTCTCAGAAATATGACATTTAAGTATACTTGACTTATACTTAGAAAAAGTCTAAATATATTTGAGCTATACTTGTGCTCCTAGAATCCGTGTTTTCATTGTTATACGGTAGGGGGCGCTAGTACACATCTTCTGTACAGAATTTCCAAAAAACACAAGTGAAGAAGAAACCGAAACAACAGATGCTTCCACATGTATTCTAACACGATCATCAGACATAAAACAGTATCAAAACTATGTAACATTATGGAATAAAATGTCGACCAATGAAGAGGTAATAATAACTGTCAAGCTTTGGGGTGTTGATCGACTTTATCTACGTTTTGATTATCATTCTGAATCCAATTCATAGTCTTTTTTCAGCTTTTTGTTCAAAATGTTGTTTATTTCTTTATTTTTTATGAAACTTATCCACATTCAAGTGTTTAAAAAAAGAAAGCATGAAGCTAGAATAGAATGTTTTTGGTTATAAGCAGATACCCTGTTCTTTTGATGTTTTGTATGTTCAGATATTCATGTAACAAAATATATACAAATTAATACCTAAATAGGGACATAGTAGTATACTTAAAGTATGATGTAAAGTGCACTTAAAGAAAACTTACGAGTATACTTGCAGTATAAAACTACTAAACTAGTAGTTTACTGAGACTATACTTCAAAGTGTACTAAAAATGCTACAAGTATTTAATTAGTAAACTATCAGTATACCCATAAGTTCACTTTTAGTATAGTTGCAGTACAAGCTAAAAATTTTGATGTAAACTAGTTGTGTACTCAAAGTTTACTACTGTTATACTTAAAGTATACTTAAAAGTATACTTTTATATACTAGAAAGTGGGCCAATTTAGTCCCAAGGAGTATTGAAATAGTACACTTACAAGTATACTACTAGTACACTGATATTTGTATACTTACTACTTAAAATATACTTGAACTTTACTTAAGTATACTACTTTTTGATAAGGGTATTTAGGAACTAAAGTGATCGGTAGGCTATCTGTGTTAATATACTTGAACTTTACTTAAGTATACTACTTTTTGGTAAGGGTATTTAGGAACTAAAGTGATCGGTAGGCTATCTGTGTTATTTTTTCTGTCTGTTTTGTCCATTTTTTTCCCCAACAATCACATCGGGGAACTTCTGAAAGTGATTCAAGTTTTAATTACGACAAAGATCAGCATGCGTGTGTTTGTCCCCCTTTATATCGCCGATGTGCCAAGTTGGATCGCGCATTTTTTCAGCTTTTTGTTCAAAATGTTGTTTATTTCTTTATTTTTTTATTATTTATGAAACTTACCCACATTCAAGTGTTTAAAAAAATAATGCATGACGCTAGAATAAAATGTATTTGTTTACAAGCAGATACCCTGTTCTTCTCCTGTTCAGATATTCATGTAACAAAATATATACAAATTAATTATTTAGGAACTAAAGTGATCGGTAGGCTATCTGTGTTATTTTTCTGTCTGTTTTGTCCATTTTTTTTCTCCACAATCACATCGGGGAACTTCTGAAAGTGATTCAAGTTTTAATTACGACAAAGATCAGCATGCGTGTGTTTGTCCCCCTTTATATCGCCGATGTGCCAAGTTGGATCGCGCACAAAGAGACGGCGCCGGTCTGGTCGCTCGCGCACGCTCTCCTTCACGTCTCAATGTGGTACAGCAGAAAGTGGCATCAGAGGGAAAGTGGATTAAAGTAGGTTCCTCTCCTCCTCCTCTCTCCCTCTTTCTCTCCCTCATGGGCGCGTGTTTTTTTGGCAGGGTCACCTGAGTCCTCCGGTTGGCCGCGGCTCGCAGGTAGCGAAGTTTGACGCTAACGAGACGGAGCTTTGAAGCCGTCCCCAGTTACTTAAACACAACAACCTTCATTAATTCACAACGACGGTCCCATCAGGTTCTCATTAACAGCGGAACGAACACTCACCGGCGCCGTTATTAACTATTAATCCTCGTGTTTCTAGGTGTTTGGGGCTCTTCTGCTGCCAGAGGCCTGATTTATATAAAATCAGTGAAATATTCGGATTTGTGTTGTTTTTATCTGCTGCAGTATGGAGGACCAAACCTGCCAAAATTAAATGTAAATAAATAAATTGATAAATAAGTAAATGTATAATATAGGAAAATAAATAAAGAAATAAATGACTTGACTTTATGTATTATTTTCTGTATAAATTCTTTTTAATTTTTATTTTCTTATTCTTTCATTTGATTTTTAATATTTATTTTTTAATTGTATTTATTCATGCATTTATTTCCAGATTTATGGAAGTCACTGTCTTAATGATTATGTAATGATCTCCATGTTGCACGAGGAAAAGTAAAAAGAAATAAACGAATAAATAAATACATGTGGGAATAAATAAATACATCTAAAAAATGAGTGCATAAATTAATTAATTAAATAAATATAAAAATAGGTGAAATAATACGTAAATAAAAGTTTAAAAAGAATAAAAATAAATACAGAAAATAATGCATAAAGGAAAAAGATAATAAAAATGTAAGTTTTATGACACTAAAACATTTAAAAATTAATAAAACTATATTTGTTTTAATCAAGTCATTTATTTCTTTATTTATTTTCCTGTTATACATTTACTTATTTATCTATATGTTTATTTATTTATTTATTTTATTTTTAATTTCTGCAGGTTTGGTCCTCCATATTGCAGGAGCTAAAAGTAGTGTTAAATATTTTGCAGATTATTGAGAATGTTAAACAAAAATGACTTGTTATTTTTGACCCATGCACAGATGGAAAAATGATTTGGCGTTTCATAAAGAAATCAGAGAAAGTGTACCATGTTAATAAATATTTCTGCTAAAATTCATATAAGAGGTCATATAAACCAAGGATTCCCAAAACATTTGTCAACCGAAAATATTTTATTTTATTTTATGCAATTTTAAGTTAATGTTTTTAATAATTTGACAGCAAGCGTTTCTGATGGTCGCATGACAATGCAGGTTTACAATCGACATATTTAATCTTTATTTTTTCAAGTAGTGTTTTATTTTGATTAACATTATCTTAATTTTACATTTTTTGACATGATTTAGTTCATTATTAGCTATTCATTCACTCACAAGCCCTCTGCAGTTCCTGGATTCTGATTGGCTGTCAATTCAAAATGCTTCAAAAATGTACAAATAAATAAGGCATATAGTTAAATCCCTAAAGATGTATAGAAAGACAGCAAACTTACAATACATAAATAACAAATACAATAGATAAATAAAAGCTTTAAAAAAAAAAAAAAGGCTTTCTAAAATGAGCTTATATTCTTATCCAGGAGTGAAATCAGCTTTCTTAGTTTTGCCCAAGAATTTAATAATAATTTAATTTTAAGAATTTGGGCTTGGGTATAAAACATCTGCGTGCATGTTTGAAAACAAGTTCGCTTTTTCTCGTATTTTTCTATATTGTTATAGTTTTTATGAATGGGCCTTAATTTGTTTTTCCACCACAAATGTCTGCATTTAATTCAGCTCGAACTGCTTTGCGTAAAGATCAAACTTTGTTTTGCTAGTCATTTTCATTTTTTTGCCAACGTTATATTTAAAAAATGATTTAATGACAAAATTTTATTTTTTCAAATTTTACAATTATTTATATATTATTATGATTATAGAATTTATTGACATTTGAATTAGCTTTTATTTTTATACATTCCGTTTTTATTGTAATTTTAGTTTGTTTAGTCGCTTTTGATTTTTAAAACTATTTCTATTTATCTTTTGAATAATTTTAGTACTTCAACTTAAAGTTTTGTTAGTTAGTTGCCAAGGCAACGTTTAAAATTCAGTTGAAGTTGAAGTTTTTTAGTTTATTTCTATTTACGAAACTTGTTTTTAATAGTTTGTTTGCACAAACAGGACTACTGTTGACACTTCAGAATCTGAAGAAAGATGCATGTCATCGTTATAATATTTGCTTGCATACCACACTGTGATTGCTTTGCTTTCTTGAATTTATGTCCATTTATATTGACATTTGATGCAGCATTTTAAAACAGAACTAGAGACTAAAACCTGAACTCACGTAATACTTGAATGCCGTTTTCCTGCCAGTGAGATTTCCTCCACAACCGAGTTTAAGAACGTTTCACCTCTCTAGGACTGCAAGAAAAGTCTCTCTAATATATATATATATATATATATGGGGCTGTTGAAATGCTGATCAGCACATTTGAGATCTGTGTCTCTGTGCAGTTTAGCCCAGAGCTCTTCCACTCCCGAGTGTTTCTGAGTTGTTTTGGAATTTCTGTCTCTTCAAGACAAAGGAACGCTCTCGTCCAATCAAACGCAGCCGCTCTGCTGTTCTCATTAGAAGTGGGCGGAGTCTGGCGGTTTGGAGAGAGAGTGATAGTGATTAGGGCTCTTTATGTTTCCTCGGGCCCCAACGATCCCATCAGAACTTTATCAGGAGACTCCAGATACGGACTAAACCCGGGAAAGTCTGAAGACATGGGGACGTGGACACACACACTCCTCCAGGAGGTATCGCACATGTGCATACTTTTAATTTTTGAGAAATATGTTCTCTAAATATTCCTGTTTATTGAAAGTCTTCGTGAGATTTATGAGTAATTTCAACAGAAAACATGATGACCGGCTGAAAAACACTTCACTTCGAACTATTAGAACGTTTGTTTCTAATGTAGTTCTTTCTCGGTTCAATTAATTTTATCGTCATGCATTGGAGAGCGAGAACATTTTTGTCTGATTTTTCTCCTGCGTTGTTCATTGGTATGTTGACGTTGATTGTTCGGCATCTGCGTGTTTGACAGACGGACAGCGACGAGTCTCTTCTGAAGCGAGATGAGCAGACTCTGAAGATGGAGGAGGAGGCACAGGTGGACAATTCTATCATTAATTCACTAAAATCAATAAACAGCATCATCAACTTTATAAATAAGGTGTCAAATTGACCTGAAATATACTTGTGCTCTAAATGACATTTTTACTGTGTTTTCAGATTGTTCTATTTTGAAGGTCAGCGTGACTATATTTAATTTTCATTAAATTAATTTAAATTTCATATACATTTCAGTGTGAAACTGTAACTCTGGTCATCCTTCGCAACAGTTTTTAACGTGAAGCAATTCGTTCAATCATAACCATAAACGCACATACTTCACTGTGAACACACTCCAATAAACATTAAAATAAAAAAATTAATTATTTTTAAAAATGTATTTAAAAAAAATTTTACATACCAAATTGCAATTTTATTCTGCTTTTTTATTTTTTATACATTTTATAATTATATTATCATTTGTTATTTATAATTTATTTATTGTTATAATTTGATTTATTTTAATTCTAATTTTTTATTTAATTTAAAGCATACATTTATTATTGTTTTCTTAAATATCAGATTCAGATTAAACATGTTTCGCCCAGTTTGAGCTTCAAAGTGACTGTAATGAGAAACAAACTCTTTTGATTCTTGATTTCATCAGTCTGGTTTATTTTATTTATAAGTTTAAAATGTGTGAACTTTAGAAGCGTTTCACACTTTTTCGCTCTACTTTCTTGTTCTACAGGTTGTTGGTTGCACACAAGCTGACTGTCCGTGTGAGTGTTTCCTGCCAGGACAAACTCAGATCAGGTCATGTGATCGCTGTGCACATGGCTGGGTCCTTCACGGTAGGAATCACACGTGTGTGTGTGTGTGTGTGTGTGTGTGTGT
>NW_015628680.1:507411-516377 GCF_001515625.1 Sinocyclocheilus rhinocerous | reverse complement strand
CACACACACACACACATGTCTGGTTCACTATGCAAAGCCACACATACACACACACTAAGTCCTGTGCCGCAGCCTGTTTAAGCAAGTAAAAGAATATGAAATACATGATTTATTTTTAGGCTTGTTTCTTTGTGAACATACAATATTAATTGTATTTGTGCAGGTCTTAAAAAGTATGTTTGACTTTAAAACTCTGCAGATATACTGTAATAATCTATAAGAATAGCAAAGTCCACACTAACGATAATGACACAGAATAACAATATTGTTGGAATCACTTTCAGAGCCATTTTTTTTCCATCTGATGAACAAAAAAAACATGACAGCCAACCAGAATCCATTTGAATTGAAAGGTGACATAACACACAGAGTTATTCTCGAGTACTTATAGAGTAGTACTGCATCCTTCATGTCTCCGAAGAGTCTTTAGTTTTATCAGATTTATAAAAGACAGATACAGCTTCACGCTTCTCTCCGAAAACAGCTGTGGGCGGAGCTAAAGAGTCACGAGCATGCGCAGCTATTGCGTAGCAATCGTCTGCAAGCTGTGACGTCGACATAAAACGGGAACAACATTTTTATTGACTTAAAGGAGACATATCATGCCCCTTTTTACAATATGTAATATAAGTCCCTGGTGTCCCCAGAATGTGTCTGTGAAGTTTCAGCTCAAAATACTCCACAGATCATTTATTATATCATTTTGAAAATGCCTATTTTGAGTGGAAGCAGAAACACGCTGTTTTTCGGGCCTGTTTCTTTAAATGCAAATGAGCTGAAAATTTGAAATTTAAAATGATGGCGTCATGGGTGGAACCTTACAGATTAAGGGGCGGTAATATTATAATGAGATCCCTTTGCCACGTCACCAAGGGAGCGAAATCAGACGGGCTGGTTTGCTCTTCCGGGAGAAGTGCCCATACAATGAAATCCCGCCCTTTATGACATCATAAAGGGAAAAAAACTTTCCGAAACTTATACGAACCCTGAAGGAGTGTATTTGGCACAGAAATACATTCGTCATTCGTCCAACTCGTTTTTTGAATCTTTGGCCATGTTTAGCATGAGAATCCAACTCTTTAACAGTGTAAATAACTGTAATGCATGAAACCGCATTAGCGATTATAGCGGCAGACGACAAAACCTATAATAAATAGGGTTGCAAAGGGGTGGAAAATTTCCGGGAAACTTTCCAAAAATCCCTGGAATAGTCCAAAAAATCCTGGAAAGTTTCCAAAATTTCTGGAATATTTCCTAAATTTACTGGAGATTTTCCACCTTTTTGCAACCTAAATAATAAACAAGGTTATCGTCCGCTGCTGTGGACGCTAATAAGTTATCGTTACAGTTATCGCTCTTGGTCTGAACAGGCCTTAACTCTCATCCTTTAGGACTCCTCGGGGATGGTTCTGGATCGCTGGGTCACCATGAGCCCGGAGGACGAGGTCGTGACCTTGCATCAGTTTCTACGTTTTGGGGAAACCAAATCCATCGTGGAGCTCATGGCCGAGGAGCAGCAGATCCGCCCAGAAACCCATCGCAACCCCGCGTTCAAGCTGAGACATAAACCGCCCTCCAGAACACACCACTTTGAGAATCTGCCAGGAGGAAGTCTAGCGTTCCTGCAGCCTTTTCACTACGTCAGTGCATCCGTGTTTCCACCCTCGCCGGCTGTGGAATGTCATCCTTCGACACAAAAACTACAGCGGCTCAGCAAACGGAACAACGGCACAGATGAAATGAGAACCAGAAACAAAAGAGATGGCGCACCTGAAAGGCCGTTGCAGATACGAAGTTCCACGCAGTCACCGAAACGCCTGCGAAACGAAGAACGTCAAGTGGGAGTCGACGGGCCGATCGCAGACTCTTCGGGAACCGGGGAACGGTGCAACGGTTCGTCCTCGAGCAAAGCTCGTGTGAGCTGCAGTGTGTGCGCCAAGACGTTTTACGATAAAGGAACGCTGAAGATCCACTTCAACGCCGTGCACTTGAAGATCAAACACCGCTGTACTGTCGAAGGCTGCAACATGATGTTCAGCTCACTGCGCAGCCGCAACCGACACAGCGCTAATCCCAACCCGCTACTGCACGCCGCGGTCGAACACGCGACACGCAGATTCCTCACTCAACCGCGTCGACCGGTCTTGACCTTGCGCGAAACTACCTCGCCGGTTTCCATGGCAACCACCAACACTGCATTGACTGACCATCAGATTCCAGTTATCCGTGAAGGAGGAGGGGGAGGAGCTACAGGCAATCGTACGGCCAATCAGAATGGCCTTAGTGATGTGATTGACGTGACGCCGAAAAAGAAGTCGCGGAAGTCCAGTACGCCTTTGAAGCTTAAACAAGAAACTCGCAGTGAGGAACACGATCACTTATCACCAGGACAACCGGTCAACAGTCTCCATGGCAACCAGTCCCCAATGACCAACACACACACGCAGTACATCTACAAACAACTTTGGAAGACACCGTACGGTTACCATAGCAACAGCCACTTGCATAACCAATGGAAAGGCAGGTGTCAACCTCTACTAAAGGTCAAAGAGGAGCCTTGTGACCCCACCTGTGACTGTAGAGGTCGTCACCATAGCAACCTGTGACCGTAGAGGTCGTCACCATAGCAACCTGTGACTGTGACAACATGAGATCAGAACTGACTCTACACCGAAAAGAATCTGGTGAAGGATTTACAATTTTCACTCAGAAATCGCTGGTGTATTTCACAAATAATTACCAAGAAACGGCAAGTAGCACATTTAATTAAATATGAAAATCTGAGGTCGAAAGACTGAAATAGTATTTTCTTGTAAAAACATACTCTCATAATCAAGTCAAGTCACCTTTATTTATATAGCGCTTATAACAATACAGATTGTGTCAAAGCAGCTTTACAGTATTAAATAGGAACATAGTGTGTCAATAATGCAAAAGGACAATAGTAAACACTCAATTTTCAGTTAAAGGCAGTTCATCATTGAATTCAGTGATGTCATCATCCAGCTCAGTTCAGTTTAAATAGTATTTGTGCAATCATTTGCAATCAAGTCAACGATATCGCTGGAAATGAAGTGTCCCCAACTAAGCAAGCCAGAGGCGACAGCGGCAAGGAACCAAAACTCCATCGGTGACAGAATGGAGAAAAAACCTTGGGAGAAACCAGGCTCAGTCGGGGGCCAGTTCTCCTCTGGCCAGACGAAACCAGCAGTTCAATTCCAGGCTGCAGCAAAGTCAGATTGTGCAGAGGACTCATCTGGTTCCTGTGGTAATAATCTTTCATTTACAACTTCGAATATTTTTTATTTACAATATATGTTCCTGATCTTATCGAAGATTCATCCGTGCATGTTGTTGTTATGAAAAAAATTGCATTTGTGAACTTGAAACAAAATAAAATAGGTGTGTTGGGCCAAAGACCCTTTAAGGCAAGTAATTTCACTCGGCGGCCATCTTTGAAATGCCTCTCGGGCATGCAAGAGCAGATTCAAGATTCAAGATTCAAGATCAAATTCTCCAAAACTGTTCGCCAAGCTTACGATTACATTTCATATTTGAAATCACCAATCTGACAACAACTGTCTCATAAATGTTGTTTCTTTTGCTCAAATAGCGTTAAAAAAGCGTATTCAGGCTAGACCAGCCAATGCGCATGCGCAGTCCTATAACTGCACGACTCGGAGCGTTGACTGTTTCTATAGCAACCTCGGCAGCTGTAGTGACGCACTGACTGTACCGTTTAGCGATTGGCTCTTTTACTCAGAAGGCGGGGCTTCCTTCGATAGAGCAGCCATATAGACCCCTTTTTTAGTTAGTAAACAACTAAATCCGATTTTATCTGAATATGTAAGGTCACTCACTGCCGTGACAGCGATTGTTATTTGAAAAAGTTAACTTTAATGGATAAAACCAGACTGGCCGACCCGTACACACTCACTCAATGGATGGACGATCTGACAGAATTACTCACATTTACACCTGAAACCTAACGTGTATAATAAAGAGAAACTCACCTGTGTGTCTATCTAGTCATGAAGATGTATATATTCCAATCTCAGCAGGCAACTATTTTTACAGCTACATGAGAGTGATCTGGGCCAAAATACAAAAAAGTTAATAATTTAATGTGATGGATATATGATTTGAAGATGTATGTATGTAATGGCCAAATAGTTATTTTAAAGTATACATCTTGTAAATGATGTAAGTTTACAGTGACATTACAGTAGCTTTACATTACTTTACATACAGTACATTTAAAGTAAGATGTGAATATTTTCTAGAAATAAAAAATCCAGAAATTGCTAATTTTGAACTTTCTGCATTTGACTATTCTTTCTTACAAAGTTCTTAAAAATTCCAGCCACAGTCAATCACAATGTATATACAATTACAGATGATTAAGCATATAAATCGTCAGTTTGTTGTTTTAAACTTGTCTGATCATTGAACTAAATTAAATATTATTTAACACAGCCTAATTCAATTTGGTTTCATACACCAAAGGCTATATTTAAAAGAATTGGTGGGTTAGAATTTTTGTTGAAATGCGATTTCGAGATTTCTAAATTGCCTGTTAAGCTTTCAGATTTCCGTAAACAGATATTGCAATACTGGAAAATGATATTTACCCACAACTTTACACCACATGGAGCCACCTTGTGGAATAATATAATTATTACAATAAATAGGAAGACGCTATTTAAACAAGAATGATTTGAGAAAAAAAGTTATTTATGTTGTCGATTTAATGAAGATGGTCAGTTAATTCAGTATAATGCATTCATGGAGAAATTTGCGATAAAATGTTCCTTTAGAGAATATAATACTGTGTTGTAGAGCCATCCCTCTTGCATTAAAACAATGAATAGAAAATACTCTAACATATTCTGATGTCAGATGCACTATTCCCTAAATAATTAAAATGTGGAGAACCAAGATACCTCCATAACTAATTTCTCATATTTGTCATAACACCATTATATTCTACAGGTTTAATGAATTTGCAGACAATGTAGTTATCTGTAACTCTCATATAACTGTATTTTCACTGTCTTAGAGGAGAGTGCCATTGAATGTGTAGCTGGTGTGAAGTAGCTTTTCATGAAAAAAAAAAAAAAAGTGACAACAAACTGGATGTCAAAAAAAAAAAACTCCCAATAAATGTCCAAACAGCGATTCTATGACAGCATTTATTGTTATATCTTGTGCATCATTTACATTTAACATTTGATGTTGATTTGATAGGAAACATTATTAGTGGCATCATTGTACAGATTGAAAATTCAATGCACTGATTTTAAATTCAGTTGAGGTATCTGACATAATATATGACATAACACTGATCTTTTATATGCAGTGTCTTAAGAGCCATAAAGGCTGTAATATATGCTATTTTTAGATAAATCGCTCCGAGGGGTTTGACCAAGCAGTTAGACAGACAGACTATAGGTTATTTATTTGTACAAAATATCAAAGCACCCCACTCCCAGCCATTTCTAATATACATTTGATTAATATTGCTAAATATTATTAAATTGTAACAGCATTAAAGATCCATCTTTGATTGCCAAAAGAAGTCCAGGTGCAGTTCCCTCTCAGCCAATTAGATTTCACGTAGCATTTTCATCGGTCAGTCGTGGAAGTCTGATTGGTTGATAACTTTTGACAACGTTTAGTTGTTATTTATAGTTACAGTTATCGTTATAGTTGTGCCCCTTTTCCCAGACAGTATTGTTGTTTATGAGTTTCTGTGTGCATATTCTGCATATTTGAATGCTTTCCAACAATGACTGTATGACTTTGAGATCCATATTTCACACCGGAGGACAACTAAAAGACTCAAACATAACTATTACAAAAGCTGCAAACATTCACGGATGCTCAAGAGGATGTAAACTTTACTTAATTTCTCTTTTGCAAGTTTTTGAACACATTTTTTTTTTAAAGTAAAATTTAAGCATGGAATTAAGTAAAACTGTAAAAAATGACCGTGAATTTAACGGTAAAAGACTGTAAAAATGCTACAGTAAAAACCTGTTAAATGGTTAACGGTAAATTCCCCTACTATATACGGTGAAAAACTGTATTGGACATTACATGTATTGGACATTAATTTTACGGTAGTATACCATTTTTGGAAGTGAAAAAGACCGTATCATTTACAGTGAATAACCGTAAATTGACATTCCCAGAATTCCCTGCGTTACATTTCAAATTTGATGTTTTTTGTTGAAATAACTTATGTTTCTTCTTAGTTTTTTCTTATCAGTTTTGTACATTAGGGTTGTGTGTTACACCTAATGTTGTTAAATAAATGTTTATTGCATTATTTCAGTTTCATGTGTGTTACCATGAGGGTGTTTAGTGTTTGTGTGAATGACACTGTGCACCTTCTATACATGTTATTATTTAAAAGCTGCTTGTGATGGGCTTTGGTTCATCATGTGACTTTCTCATCACCACCTGCATTTGGTGGTTATCAGTGTATTACAAAGCTACAAAACAGCTACCGTATTTTTTACGGTAAAATTCCGGCAACCACAGCTGCCGGTTTTTTACCGTATATTTTACGGAATTTTTTTTACAGTGTACTTAACAGGGAGAGAACCTCACTGAGATTAAAAATCTCTTTTACAGGAGTGTCCTGGCCCAGTTATACAAATACACATATAACAATACAACACACAATAAAACAGCATTAAAAATACAGCCTTGGAAGCATTTGCAAATCACTAAATCTAGCTAAAACACTAAAATGAGTATGAATGAGTCATTTTGAGTAGAAAATGACCTCCGGATGTCACAAAACAGCACTAAACCTAACAACCATAAAACTGTGTAAAAACAACTGAAAATTTTTAACCTTATTAATTATTCATGCCCCAGTGAATTATGGGAACACCTTGGAAGCATTTGCAAATCACTAAATCTAGCTAAAACACTAAAATGAGTATGAATGAGTCATTTTGAGTAGAAAATGACCTCCGGATGTCACAAAACAGCACTAAACCTAACAACCATAAAACGGTGTAAAAACAACTGAAAATGTTTAACCTTATTAATTAATTCATGCCCCAGTGAATTATGGGAACAGTGGGATCATAATATTGATACTTACTTAAAGAATCCTTGTAAACACTTATAAATACTTATAAGTTCAAACTAATTTCTACAAGCTTAAATTGAGCACTAATATAGAATTTATTCTCTTTTTTTTTCATTCTTGCCTGAGCTAAGTTATTTAATGTAGTAATTACATTTGTTTTCCCGTAGTGTTTACTTCACCACAATATTATTTTTATCAGGATATCGGTCTAAATTATTATTACTTTGTCTTGTGGCAAAGGTGGTTTCATAAGGGTGGTACCGAATAAAACATCACTTATATTTACAAATAAGAGACAAAAATAAGCATGCAACCTTATGCACTCTACTACATAGCAATGGAAATTATTATATGTGAAACTCGCCCCGTTCTCCAGCATCTGAAGTGAATCTGATTTCACTCCGCGTGTTGAGAGATCACGTGACGCGGCTGCTGTCCGCGGTGCTGAAATCCTCACGGACGATGCTTTATGATGTTATTGGATCAGATCTGATTTTTCTGGGGCTTCATCAAACGCGCGCGCTCAGGGCGGGTCGTGTGACGTCACGCTCGCGTCCACGGACCAGACGCTCGGCGAGTCAGCGGATGTTTGCACCTCAAAACACACATAAAACCATCACTTAAAGCGGAACGACGGGAACACATAACGCGGGGAGATGTCTGTGGCGGGGCTGAAAAAGCAGTTTCACAAAGCGACTCAGGTAAGAGCGGAATCCGTCCGATATCCGCGGCGCATTTGATGCGCACGAAGCCGTCAGTCTCGAGGCCGAATCACAGCACGAGTTTGCTCCAGAAACAGACGCTTATGTCCGCGGTCAGATGGTTAATGCGCTTGCTTATGGATGTGTGAAAACAGCGCGAGACCTGCGGGGTACCAGACGCCGTCACGTGATCCCCAAATTTTCACGCGCGTTATGTAATCGGCCGAGCGCGCTCGAGCGATGCTCACCTGAGGAGAAAGGCACAGGTTTAACCGGGTTTATGGTTTAATTCGGTTTCTGTATAGACGCGAACCTTAGAGTGTTGAATGCAAAATATATATATATGAGCTAGGAATAAACATACAAAATAAAAAAATGTTTTAACAAATGCTGTAATGCTTTAAAAAAAATGCAATAATAATATAATAAAGTTGCTTTACAAACTTCTCTCAGAAATTGCCAGTAAGTTTTACAATTAATTATACAGAAATGGCACTGAATTAAACATGCAATTTTGAAGCAGAAACAATGAAATAGTTTTTCCTAGTAAAACGTACTCCAGTAATCTCCACTAATTTTACATTGTAGAGAAAACAAGTATTTATTACTTTTTTGTATTGCATATCAGTTCTGATGAGTTTTGCAGCATTTTATGAGGGTTGTCGTAATAATACATTATTCATAATGCATACGTTCAGTTGTGAGTGTATATAACTGTGTGTGTCTAAAATAGCTCATACATAAACACCTCCGGCCAACCGGAAATAGAAATGTGAATCAATACTCTCACGTGATCCCCAAATTTTCACGCGCGTTATGTAATCGGCCGAGCGCGCTCGAGCGATGCTCACCTGAGGAGAAAGGCACAGGTTTAACCGGGTTTATGGTTTAATTCGGTTTCTGTATAGACGCGAACCTTAGAGTGTTGAATGCAAAAACGTTCTTTCTTTTCCCTGTTGAATATTCACATGATTCTTGTACAGGGAAAACAGTTCATGACCCTGTAGCGGGGCATGTTGTCACAATGGAAGAATTTATAGTATGAAAAAAATTTATGTGTGTGTGTGTGTGTGTGTGTGTTGAAATTAGGAATCAACATAAAATTATATATGTGTGTGTGTATATATATATATATATATATATATATATATATATAT
>NW_015628680.1:506549-506993 GCF_001515625.1 Sinocyclocheilus rhinocerous | reverse complement strand
ACACACACACACACACACACACTCACACTCACTCACTCACTTACTCACTCACTCACACACTCACAGACACACATGAATCAATACTCAGGGAACAGCAACAATGTCACATGAGTGTGTTTGTGCTCTGCTGGTTCGTTCAGTCTCCACTGGTAATTAAAGTTGCATTGATAATGAATTTTGAATGTTGAGCTCATCAAACAGTAGAAGAAGTAGAGAGAGAGAACTGAGTCTAGAATCAATCGTCAATGTCAGTGTCACTTTATTTAATGGCAGCATATAGATGGAGAATAACATTGGAGCCAAGATAGAACCCTGGGGGATTCCAGTCGTGATGCTGTGAGATCTGGACAGATTAGTGTGTGAAACTGGATGATTGCACACATCACGTGTGACTGGAGTAAGTGTGTGTGTGTGTGTGTGTGTGTGAGTGTGTGAGAGTGAAAG
>NW_015628680.1:501057-506500 GCF_001515625.1 Sinocyclocheilus rhinocerous | reverse complement strand
TTGTGTGAGTGTGTGTGTGAGTGAGTGTGTGAGTGAGTGAGTGAGTGTGTGTGTGTGTTTGTGTGTGTCTGTGTGTGTGTGTGTGTGTGTGTGTGTGTGTGTCTCTCTGTGTGTGTGTGTCTCTGTGTGTGTGTCTCTGTGTGTGAGTGTGAGTGTGTGTGTGATTGTTTTCTATATGCTGCAGGCACTCAAAACCACTACACACTTTCTAGTAAAGTTTGTCTGTGTAAATATCACTCAATCAGACGCTTCTGTGTGTTTTCCTCATGACTGAACTCTACGGAATCTGTTAGATTTTTTTCCAAATTCATTTTTTACATGTTTTTTTTTTTTTACAAATTCTGTTTTATTATTACCAAAATTTGTGTTTTCAGTTTAAGTTTTTCTGGACTTTGTTTTAATGATTTAATGAAATTTTAATAACAAAACCATGTCTAATCAATTGAATTCATAAACCTTTAGCAATTAAATAATTTATTTAATTTTCTTACAATAATTGGGCTCCACATTTTCTTATTTATTTATAGAAATTGTATTTTTCATATTTTAATTTATGATTTAAAACAAACTTTCAGAAGTATATTTTACTATAAAACAGTCACGATTTCTTGAAGTTAAACCGAACTTTTATTTTGGCGGGTCGTAGTGAAGATCTTTGAGTTTCTCTGTGTATCTGCTGATAGTTTTTCTCAAATGATTTGGTGAAATGCTGGTAAAGTGAGTCTATGTTCATGTCCTCATATAGTGAGACAGTCGAGAGTTGTGTGTGACTTTACATTTACAGATACACACACACTAGTCCATTCTGCAACTTTTGATACATTCGTCCAAAATTTGCCAAATTATGTGGCGTTCCGCATTATACTGTAAATTGCATGCTTATGATTGGATTCATAAATGTCCAGTTATGAACACAGATGATGTGATGAGAGGCAGACAGACAGGCGGATGTTGGATGTACTTCTCTATTTTCTGTCTAACGCGTATCATCAGGTCGCTGTTGCTATGGAAACTGGCTCTCGTGCATCACTTTCACAATCCTCACATGATATTCAGAGCCTAGAATAAACAAGAGCTTCCTTCACTTCATATATACTCGTACTGTATGATTCATATCAGCAGAATGACTACAAACCCTACACAGTACTGTTTATGAATAACTAGTGTTTTTGAGCGGATTTCATCACATTTATCTTCTGTGTAGTGAACTCACGCTCTCTGATGGGCTTCTGGAGATCTTTACTGGTTCTCTTGAGAAAAACAAGTAAACAGCCCATAATTACTAGTGTGAATTACTAGTGAAGCATCCGTAGTTTACAATCATTCAATCCACGACCCACACACTGCAGAAACTGTGATCTTGTTCAGGATATTTTTTGACTTGTTTTCCAGTACAAATGTCTAAATCTGTCTAAAAATTCTTAAATTAAGATACATTTATTTGAGAAGTAAAATCACTTAAGATATTAAGCTTTGTTTTCTAAACAAAATGATTAAATTGGTTTTAAATAGTTGTATAACATTTTAATTTCACATCAAATTTTAATTGTAGAATTATTTCTCTCTGATTATTGCTCCAATTTGTTGTGTATAATATATATATATATATATATATACATACAGTATATATATACTGTATATAGTATATATATATATATATATACATACATACGTAGTTGTTTTTCTATAAATGAATCTTACTGGTAAATAAGTGTGCATTTCGAGTACATACATCTAAAAAAATTATTAAATCAAGATACATTTACTTGAGCAGCAAAATTACTTAACATATTCAAAATGAAGTGAATTAATGTTGAGAAAAACTAAAACAAATATCTGTCACTGGTCAGAAATTTTTTTTTTAATCATAAACTTAAAAATAAATTCAGAAAACAATAATATAAGACATAATATCTCACATAATTTGCATCTCCAGTAAATGAATCTTGATTTAAGGATGTTTAGATATTTGTACTGGAAAACAAGACAAGAATACTGAGAAAGATCATCATTCTTTGGAGTTTATTCACAACAGTGACATTGTGATTGTGTGTTTTGTGTAATTGTAATTATGTGTGTGTTTTGTGTAATTGTAATTACAATTAATTACAATGACATTGTGATTGTGTGTGTTTTCCCACCTGTAGAAAGTCAGTGAGAAGGTCGGAGGAGCTGAAGGCACCAAACTCGACGATGATTTCAAAGAAATGGAAAAGGTGCATTCACACACACACACAAACACAAACACACACACGCACGCACGCACACACACACACACACACACACACACAGACACATGAACACACACACACACACACACACAAACACAAACACAAACACACGCATGCACGCACGCACGCACGCACACACACACACAAAACATAATTAAATACACCTTCACACACACACACACACACACATACATACATACACTCACTCACTCACACACACACACACAAACACACACACACGCACACACACACACACACACTGTATATTAATTGGCCAACACTCAATCAACCATTCTTGTGACATATGATTTAGTTGCATTTTTTGCAGTTAATTTCCAATGTTTTTACTTATAATTTAACATTTTTTTCTGTATTAGTATTTTTGCACTGCGAAAGCAATAAGAAAATGAAAATTAAATAAATAAAAAAATTAACAATAATATTAACATATTATAATAATATTCAGATTCATAATAATCAGAAATGTTTGTTGAGCAGCAAATCAGCATATTATTATGATTTCTGAAGATCATGTGACACTGAAGACTGGAGTAATGATGCTGAAAATACAGCTGCGCATCACAGAAATAAATTACTGTTTAACAGATATTCATACAGAAAACAGCTATTTGACATTTTAATAATATTTCACAAGTTATACTGTATTTTTGATCAAATAAATGCAGCCTTGCTGAGCAGAATAGTTGTGAAGCATTACTGTGTAACACGTACTTTTAGAAAACGATGTTGCAGATGGTTAGTTAAGTGAAACTTAAATCAGGTTGAACGTTTGTATTAGTTTTATTTTTAGAAGATTATCAGTCTGTTGTTCATCTGTGTGTCTCAGGTCTGGCTCTGCTGGACGCCGGTGAATCCATGCGTGAGCTCGGTGAGGTGAAAGACGCTTTAGATATAACCGTCAAACAGAACTTCATAGACCCGCTGCAGAACCTGCACGACAAAGATCTCCGAGAGATTCAGGTGAGTTCGACTGGTGCTGCTGTGAGAGAGCTGAACGCTGACAGACAGACAGACGTGTGTAAATGTGTGTGTTCCTCCCGCAGCATCATCTGAAGAAGATGGAAGGCCGCCGTCTGGACTTCGATTATAAGAAGAAGCGTCAGGGGAAAGTGATGGACGATGAACTCAAACAAGCGCTGGAGAAATTTGACGAGTCTAAAGAGATCGCGGAGCAGAGCATGTTTAACCTGCTGGAGAACGACGTACGGCGTTGTATTAACTACCACTCATACTTCAAAAGTGCCTACACTACCGCTCAAAACTTTGGGATCAGTAAGACTTATAATTTGTTTTAAAGACGTCTCTTCTGCTCATCAAGGCTGCATTTATTTAATCAAAAATACAGAAAAAACAGTAAAATTGCAAAATGTTATTACAATATAAAATAATGTTTTCTATGTGAATATCTGTTAAACTGTAATTTATTTCTGTGATGCGCAGCTGTATTTTCAGCATCATTACTCCAGTCTTCAGTGTCACATGATCTTCAGAAATCATTCTCATATGCTGATTTATTATCAGTGCTGGAAACTGTTGTGCTGCTTAATATTTGTCTTTGCAAACTGTGATACTTTTTTCAGGATTCTTTAATGAATAAAAAGTTAAAAAGAAGAGCGTTTATTTAAAATAGAAATATTTTCTAACTATATACACTACCGTTCAAAGGTTTGGGGTCAGTAAATGTTTATTCTTTCTTTTTTTGAAAGAAATTAAAACTTTTATTCAGCAAGGATGTATTAAATTGATAAGAATAGCAAAGACCGATTAGAATGATTTCTGAAGGATAATGTGACACTTTATACTGGAGTAATGATGATGGAAATTCAGCTTTGCATCACAGAAATAAATTATATTTTAAAGGATATTAAAATAGAAACCATTATTTTATATTGTAATAACATTTTGCAAGATTATGTTTTTTTTCTGTATTTTTGATCAAATAAATGCAGCCTTGATGAGCAGAAGAGACTTCTTTAAAAAACATTACAAGTCTTACTGATCCCAAACTTTTGAGCAGTAGTGTATGTCGGTGCCAGTCGGTACTGAAATTTTAAAAATGTAATGATTCCAGCATTTAATAATGCTGTAGTAATGCAGTACAGAACAGAGCACATCTAGAATGCTGTAATCCCACAATGCAAAGCTCAGAAATCTTTAAAATGCATATTGTTTTTTGCATTTTCAGTCCAAATTGCAGATCTAAATTTCATTCGTCACGCTGGAAATGGAAGTCGAGCCCATTGCATTGTGGGATATTGTATATCAGTGCGCACTGCACATTTTGTCATATATAAGTGACTATACATAAAGAAAATGCGCATATCATGCACAGTACATATTATATAGTGCAGAAACCAGTGTTATTTTAGTATCATTGATATACTATTATAGTTTTTTAATTAACATTTTGAATAAGTTTTTATTTTTAGATTTTTAATTTGAACAATAACTAATAAAAACAACAAACATGTTAGCTGTTTTTATTATTTTTTTTATTTTGAATGTTTATATATTTGAATGTGAATGTTTATAGTTTTTATTCTTTTTTATTTCGGTTTTAGTTACTTTAGTACATCAAATTAAACTAAATGAAAATGAGAAATGTTGCCTTGACAACTAGCTGAAATAAAATAAATTTCAGTTTTAGTTAATGTTTATTTTGTTTAAATTGTTAATGTTTATTTTTTAAATAGTATGTGAAATTGTGTGACATCAGGATTTGCCAAACTGGGTTTTGTGAGTTGAAAAGCTAATAATTGATTAAATCATAAAAATGTAATATTAAAATGAATATATAATTTTAATGCAAAAAAAATTTATTTAAATCATAATATATCAAATTACCGTACAAGAACCATGAACATGCAAATGTGTCATTAAATTGTTGAAAGTTGTTATCAAAGTTGTTCAGGTGACAAAAAAAAAACATTTGTGCAGCAGCTCTCCAGCAAGATAGAAGACAGGTCAGACGCTCCAAACTCCCATCATGCACCTGGGTTCTTCACACGACAACTACTTTACATCCACTGGGAGACACATTAATTCACATTAAAACAACACTGTAGTTTATCAGATTTACCAGAAACGCATGTTTCTAAAATAAAATAAAATTGTCTTTGAAGATATAATTACATACAAAAAAATATTGAAGTATTATATTTAATAATTATTTTAATTATTTTATAAGTAAT
>NW_015628680.1:490990-500978 GCF_001515625.1 Sinocyclocheilus rhinocerous | reverse complement strand
CGCACACACACACACACACACACACACACACACACACACACACTCTCTCTCACACACACACACACACACACACACACAAAGTCACACACACACACACACTATCTCTCTCACACACACACACACACACACACACACGTAAAAAAGTACAAATAACTATAAAGTTTTAATAATCACTCAAATTCTATCAGAATAGTTAAGTCTACATTACACTGTAAAAATTATTTTTCAAAGTTATGTTTTACAAGAAAATACTGTTTCAGTTTTTCTACTTAAATTTTCAGTTTAATTCAATGTTACTTGCTATTTTTTTTTTATTATCTGTGAAATTTACTAGCAATTTCTGTGTGAAAATTGTTTCAAAGTAAATCCTACAGCATTTTTTTTTAATGTGCAACTATAATGATAACAACACATAATAACAATATTGTTAGAATCACTTTCAGAGCAATGTCCAGAACAGAAATCTGGAGTTGGGTTCAAAATTCTTGTTTGATTTTGTTGTCATATTAGAGTTAAATGTTTTTATAGAGGGGATTTTGAATTTCTCTTCTTATCACTTCATAAATCAGAAAATACTGTCAACAGACAGAAAACAAATCAATTTTCAGCATGCTTTTAGGAATAAAATGTTATATAAATCAGTGTGAATGAAATATGAACAAACCCCTCTATAAAAACCTTCAGATTGTAGAGAGGAATAAAACTGTAAGTTTTGGTGTGTGTACGTGCTGCTGAAGTGGAGAAAAAACTCACAGCCTTTAAAGATATGCATTTTCGCCACATTTCTAGGAATAAAATGTTGTATAATTCAGTGTGAATGAAATATGAACAAACCCTTCAGTAAAAACCTTCAAATTATAGAGAGGAATAAAACTGTAAGTTTTGGTGTGTGTAAGAGCTGCTGAAGTGGAGAAAAAACTTTTGAAGATATGGATTGTAATTGAAATCTACAGACGCAAACAGATAAATACAATAAAATTAACACTTAGATGTGCATTTTGGATTTTTTCTTTCTACCAGTCTGAAACAACACTTTATGAAATGCCAAACAGCCCAAAATCTCAAAAATAACCAGTGTTTTACTATTCTGTATTTTGTTTAGCTTTTATTTTATTGTTTTCATATTGATTTTGTTCTTTGCAAATGTACATTCTGTAAAATTTTTATTAAATGAAAGTGTTTTCACTAGCATAACTTTTGATTTTGTTTAAATATACTGTATTTCTTGCTTCTGTTATGATAATATCTTAACATTCCACTAACTACTTTTTAAAGAGCTTTCGTTCTGTCGCTCAGCTCCGTTGGATCAGCCGTGCTGTCGCGCGCTGTACGACTTCAAGCCGGAGAACGAGGGCGAGCTCGGCTTCAAGGAGGGAGACATCATCACTCTGACCAATCTGATCGACGACAACTGGTACGAGGGCATGATCCACGGCCAATCAGGGTTCTTCCCCATCAACTATGTGGACATCCTAGTGCCTCTGCCTCACTAGGCTCCGCCCACCCCCGCTGTTGCCTAGCAACCCAACAGCCGCCTTTATCGTGCATCTGTGCTACAGCTTCACTTCCTGTTCCTGTCGATCAGTGACTCGGAGGATTATGATGATGTTGAGGAGGATTATAGACATTACGGAGTCCCGTCTGAGTGGAGAAACGGTTCAAGTGCTCAGTGTGTGTGAGTGTTTGCGATCCTGGACTCTTCGTTTATATTGTTTTTCTTGTGTTTCAGATTATTTATTTGTACTTCATAAGGGAACTAGCGCTTCACTCTTCTGATCAACCTCACTTAGTCCAGCTCTATCCCAGCATGCTTATAGGAAAGTTCTGGATCTCCAGATGTGTGTTTGATTGCGCCGCTGCTCTCTCTTCGTCACACACGTTAAATCTTTTTCACCTTGCTAAGCAGCGAACAACAAGATGCTGTTGTGATTGGTTAATTTTATTGCTTGCTGATGCATTTTGGCTTTGGCTCAGAACAGAAATGATGCTCCTGTGCTGCAAAAGTGATGTTTTTTCCTCAGTGTTTTTGTATTGTTTCCAGTACGAATATCTAAATATTCTTTAATCAAGATAAATAAATTACTTAAAAACATACTTAAAGTCTTGTTTTCTGAAAAATTAATCAAAATGATGCGAGTTTATGATTAAAACAATAAAAAATATCTGACAATGGCATCTGAAAAATTTCCCCTTTGAATTAAGTTTATTTTTCTGACCCCACTGACAGATATTTTTTCCTTTTTTAAGCAAAAACTCATTTTTTCAATCAATTTTTCATTAAACAAGACTTCGTATTTTAAGACATTTTGTTTCTTAAGTAAGTATATCTTTTTTAGGTATTTATAATGGAAAACGACCAAAATAGGGTAACACTTTACAATGAAGTCATTAGTTAACTTAACTATACAATAACATTTGTTACAGCCTATATTAATCTTTGTTAATAAAAATACAACTATCCATTGTTAGTTCATGTTAGCTCAGGTTCCTTAAATAATATTAACAGATGCCACTTTGTATTAGTAATTGTTGAAATTAACATTACCTAAGATTAATATGTGCTTAAGAATTATTTTTCATTTTTAGTTCTTGTGTTCAAAATGGAATATTGTAGTGTTACCCAAAAAAAATACTAAGTAAGAAAATAATTTTTGCTGTGTGGTTGGGAAACTTTCTCTTTGTTTGCTTGTTTAAGAACTACTTATTGTTCATAATTCCCAGTGAAATATGAAAATGCAATAAGCTTGTTGAACATAGAGCACACACACGTCAACATGACGTATTTTGGAACATGGTAGCTGGTTTGTTATTGGTCCAAAATGGTCAACCTGCCCTAAAACCCGCTTAACCAAGATGGTCTACCAAACTTGAGCTAACAGTTCAACTGATAAATCATCTAGACTAGCGGATGACCAGCAATGTGCAGCCATCATAAGCTAGTTAAACTGGGTTTTCCTTTCTCAGCCTGATGGTAGATGTTTCCTAAAGCAGCATATAAAGTCTTATTTTTTAAATAAGTGGTATTTCCACGAATGCCAAGATTGTGTTACTGGAGTGTGCTGGTTATTGTGTGTGTGATCGTATCCACATAGAATACTAATGATAGTTACTTACTACTGTAGTGTTAGCGGTTAGTCGTTAGTGCCGTGACGTTTGTAACCACATGTGGTTTGAGTAAGACTCTTTTTAATGTTAAACTGATGGATTGATTGCAGCTGATGAACATATATAACGTCTAACAGACTGAAGTGTAGCAGCGTTTGTTGTTTTAGTGGTTGATGGACCATGTTCTTCGGCACAGCTCACACTGTGTGTCGTTTGATGCCTTCAACGCGTTCGGCCTTCGTTTGAAACTCGTGCCGTTTGTCGACCGATGCTTGCGGCCTGACCAGTGACTATGGAAGCTTGTTTCTGCCACAGAATACAAAGATAAAAAAAGCTAATTGCAACTTTATCTCACAATTACGACTTCTTGCTCACAATTGCAAGTTTATATCTAGCAAATTATAAAGCATTATAAAGTTATAATCTCGTAATTGCAGGTTTGCATCTCGCAATTCCTTTTTCTCAGAATTCGAAGTTTAGGCCTATATTTTGCAATTCTGACTTTTTTTTTTGAGTTTACATCTCATTTTCTTTTCGTTTTTACCACAGAATTTAAAAAAAGGTAGTTGCAACTATTTATCTCACAATTCTGGCATTTTTCACAATTCTGACTTTTTTCTTGGAATTCTAAGTTTATATCTCACAATTCTGACATTTTTCGCAATTCTGACTTTTTCTCGGAATTCTGAGTTTATATCTCACAATTCTAACTTTTTTTTTCTCACAATTCTGACTTTTTTCTCGGAATTCTGAGTTTATATCTCACAATTCTAACTTTTTTTCACAATTTTTACTTTTTTCTTGGAATTCTGAGTTTATATCTCACAATTCTAACTTTTTTTTTCACAATTCTGACTTTTTTCTCGGAATTCTGAGTTTATATCTCACAATTCTAACTTTTTTTTTCTCACAATTCTGACTTTTTTCTCGGAATTCTGAGAAATATAAATCTCACAATTCTGACATTTTTTCACAATTCTGACTTTTTTCTCGGAATTCTGAGTTTATATCTCACAATTCTAACTTTTTTTTTCTCACAATTCTGACTTTTTTCTCGGAATTCTGAGTTTATATCTCACAATTCTAACTTTTTTTTTCTCACAATTCTGACTTTTTTCTCGGAATTCTGAGTTTATATCTCACAATTCTAACTTTTTTTTTCTCACAATTCTGACTTTTTTCTCGGAATTCTGAGTTTATATCTCACAATTCTAACTTTTTTTTCCCTCACAATTCTGACTTTTTTCTCGGAATTCTGAGAAATATAAATCTCACAATTCTAACTTTTTTTCACAATTCTGACATTTTTCTCGGAATTCTGAGTTTATATCTCACAATTCTAACTTTTTTTTTCTCACAACTGTGAATTTAAATCTTTTTTGCAAAAAAAAATAAATAAAAGGTAATTTTATCTCTCACCAGTTAGCCTTTGTTTCTTGCAATTGAAAGAAAAATCTATTAATTTTTTTATTCCGTGGCAGAAACGGACTTCCATACTACATGTTCACAGTCAACCGTTTGGGGCCTTATTGAGTCCTCAAGAGAGAAGTGTTCTGTGTTGTCCTAATCGGTTATGCTAAGAATGCGATTTGGGTTTGAGAAAATTGGGCAGATAAAGAGGAGACAGAGATATAAGAGGGCAAAAACAGAGAGGAAAGCGAGAGACTGAGCGAGAGATAAAGAGAGAGAGTCCATTGGCGTCACTGCTCGTAAGGCCTTGATGTGAGTCACTCATGTTTACCTGCGTCAAATGCGGCAGTGTTCCATCTCCTGAGAACCTCGAGACCCTCAACCCTTCCCGAGTCTCTCCCTCTGCTATTACTGCCGTCCGGAATTCTGAGTTTATATCTCACAATTCTGACATTTTTCGCAATTCTAACTTTTTCTCGGAATTCTGAGTTTATATCTCACAATTCTGACATTTTTCGCAATTCTAACTTTTTCTCGGAATTCTGAGTTTATATCTCACAATTCTAACTTTTTTTTTCGCAATTCTAACTTTTTATGGAAATAAGCTTCCATAATTGTTGATTTAGAAATGTAGCGGAGAGTTTCTTCTTTTCGTCATGATTTTACTCAGGGCTGACGAAACGCATCTGTTCTGGAGGACAGCAGTTTTCTTTATATGAGCGTGTGTTTTGTGCCATCTGTTCTCCGTCACGAGTGTCTGAATCAGGTGCGACGCTACAACCCGTGCATAACATCTCCTTCATCGTCATTGTGTTTCTGTTCTGAATAGCCATGAACACAAGCGACGCACCAGCAGATGTTTTGTTTTGATTTCTGCTGTGTTGTGCCGTGTAGCTCCGCCCACACGGCTTCACCTGCGTCCTGATTGGCTGCGATTGTTTAACATCAAATATGCATCACATCGCACCTGTTCGAATCTTATGAGACCTGCGAAGAAGAACATCAAGTCCAGCTCATATTTCACCCCCAAACCCCAATTAGATTTGACTTTTTAAGACAATTAATGTGCAATAATTTTCTGCACTGTCATTATTTTTTATGACAATTAAACATGTTTACAGGGATGGAAATATGAGTGTTACTCTAATGCAAACAAGTTATTGTCAGCTGTAAATTATATTTGTAGAGTACAAATGAAATGTGTATAACTGATTATTTATTTAGCCAAACCTCTTTGGGGGTCTGAATACTTTCCGTACCCACTGTATATATATATATATATATAATTCTTAAAGAGAAAATATTCGCACGTTCATGGTTCTCTGATGACAGTTAATGGTCAGCTAAATAAAATATTTAATAAATTTCATTGTGTTTTGAGATTTTTATGATTGATGATTAGTAATATTAGTTAAAATTATAACTTATTTTATAAAAGAATACATTTTTATTTATTTTTTTAGTAAGTGTTTTGTTTTGGTTTCAAAATTATTTATTTGAATTTTACATTTTTATGATTTAATTATTTATTTTTTGTACACGAGAACTTAGCATAAATCTGTTTAATTTTCATGAAAATAGTCAGGTAATGGTAAAAAAAGCAGACTTCACTTTCTGGATTTGATTACACTTTGCTGTAATAATCTGAGCTGGGCGTTTCTTTGCAGGATTCATGAGGTTGAGACACGCTGTCATTCTGAATCTTAAATCTTGAAGCTTTCTAATGGATCTAATGATTAAATCAGTGTTATTATTGATAGTATTATCACAGATTTCCAGTCAGTCACATCTGATATGGGCAATAACTTTGAAATCACACTCTTTGAGCTCTATATGAATATATATATATATATATATACACACACACAGTGTAAATGTGTGTATGTGTGTTTGAATGGCAGTATAAACACTTGAATCATCGCTCCACGGCACAAACCCGTAATGTGTGTGTGAGTGAAAGCATGTGTGTTGTGCACGTGACGTTACAGAGATTCACTGTTATGAATCGGTTATGATGGTGTACGTCTGTATTTATTTTGCTATTTTCCTGTGCTGGATGACAAACCTGTACCGCTTGATGTGAGAATATAATGAGAATAAACACAATGTCATTGCGGCGGCTCACGACTGTTTCTCACACAAAATGAGTCACGCTTCACTTTTGTCTTTTTATGTCACTGTTGCCTCATTAATATATATTCTAATATATATATATATATACACACACACACACACACACACACACACTACCGGTCAAATGTTTGGGATCAGTAAGACTTGTAATGTTTTTTAAAGAAGTCTCTTATGCTAATCATTGCATCACAGGAATAAATTAGATTTTAATGTATATTAAAATAGAAAACGTTATTTTACATCATAATAATATTTCACAATATAACCTTTTTTCCTGTATTTTTGATCAAATGAATGCAGCCTTGATGAGCATAAAAAAAAATACAAATAAATAAATATATATATATATATACACCACATAAATCCTTTAATGGACTTTTAAAAGGGTTTAAGGCTTTACTTAATCATCAGGTTCCACGTGAAGTTAAACTTATTAAAAACATTTAGAAGTAATGCATATACTTTATATTGGATATTGTGGTAGATATAATATCCAGCCCATTCTGTTATTTTAAATTCATATATTTAATAAATTAAAAAATGTTAAGCATTTTACAAAACAGGAATACTGCATTCTTTGTTAATATATATATATAATTTTTTACTCATTTTACAAGACATACTGGGTGTTCAAACCAGTTTTTCTACTTTTCTCAGTGATTTAAATTCATAACATTTTCAATAAATGCAAAGCTAAAAGATTATATATTCTTATATTCTATTCATGATGTATATTTTATATATTTTTTTTAATAAAATATACCTTTGCACATTATCTATATATATATATATATATATATACACACACAGTAGAATAGAATATCAAAACCTTTAAAAATGTATTATAAAAAAAAGCACCTCTACGCTTCATTGGATCAACGGCTAACAGACGTGTACAAAAATAAAAATAAATTTAAAGAAGCGAACCAAAACCAGAACACTTGCGTTATTGCTGGAGTCGTTAAACATGTACATAAAGAAAAACCCAAGATAACCCTCTGCCGTCTGACATCAGTGAAGCTGCATCACACACAAACACACTCTACTCGTCATCCTCCTCATCTTCATCATCTTCTTCCTCCTCCTCGTCCTCATCCTCTTCATCATCGTCACCATATTCATCCTCAGCCTGGGCCTTTTTAGTCGAGCCCGTCGGTCGGCCCGGCCCCCTTTTAGTGGCTCCGCCCCCTGTGCGGTACACTGCCACCTCCTGCCAATCACAGAGCGCTCACACTCAAGCCACGCCCACATGATTAAATAAACATGACTGTGAGTCCGCGGCTCACCTTCTCGTATTTCTCGCGCAGTTTGAGGGCTTTCTGCTCGAACGGCGCGCGGTCTGTGATGCTCTGCTTCGACCACATCTCTCCCAGCTTCTTGGCGATCTCACCGATGGACAGACTCGGGTTCTCGCTCTTCACCGTCGGCCGGTACTCTGAGCAGAAGATGAAGAACGCAGATCTGCGCAGAGGAAAACCCTTAAAACCACTCAGATCTGGAGTCATGTAGAACAGAAATTATTAGAAGTCATTTTAATAATGATAATAATAATTATTAGTACAATTTTAAATTATAAAATATATCATATAATGATTTTTAATTACACTAATATTTACATACATTATAATATACGCCACATGAATTCTATAATGGACTTTAAGAGTGAAAGTCTTAGATTCTTCCATAATTATCAGATTCCACATGTATTCAAAAACGTGTTAGGAAATAACGCTTATACTTCATATTGGCATATAAATTATTCTCTGTTATTTGAATTCATAACATTTATAAATAAATTCAAAAATTCAAAGCATTTTACACAACAGGAATTCTGTAATCATTGTAAAACAAAGGCCCGGTTTCACAGACAGCGTGTGTAAAATGCACTTTTGTGCGCTCAAAACATGATCTTTCGCGTGCAGAATTGTGGCAGAAATGTAAGCCCATAGAGTACACCCTAAATCACACAGAAACGACAAATTAACGCAATGCACGCGCACGTTCGAATCACTAAACGCGTGTTTATAATGATTTAAAAGTTTCTGGTTTCTGAAATCTGGCAAATCTGCTCTTTATTCTCCGCACACCAGCGCGCGTCTCTCCTCCATGCTGCTGCGTCTCCCACGTGATCGCTTGTGCTGCTGTGCGTGCGTGACGTGCAGGACTGACGGCAGCCTGGACTCGGCGGCTGATTGGCTCAGCTCGCGATCGGGGACGTCCAATCAGCGAGCGCCCACAGAGGAATCCGCAGAGCTGATTGGCGGACTGAAACCCTCGGTGTGGTTCCATGTTTGTAAATCATATGATCATATGACCCCTTTAAATCTGTATGACAATGTATGACAAATAAAATAGTTGTTCAAAAAATTGTATATAAATTATTATAATACTTATTAGTTACATTAATGTACCTAAAAATATATCAACTATAATATAAACCACACAAAACTTTTTTTTTTTTTTTATCACGAAATAAAAGTATAGAAAGGTAATTGCAATCTGGACCTTTTTTTATCGCAATTACTAATTTCACTTGAAATATTATTAATTTCACTTGAAACTTGAAATAAAATCGCAGTTGGGAATTGTGAGATCGCAGTTAACATTTTTATATTTTTATTCGGTGGCGAAAATTTGCTTCCATACAACTTATATAACTGAATTATAATGATTTAAACCATAATATAACTTATTATCATTATTAATTATAATAGAATTAATATTAATATAATTTTAAAATGATAAGAATATAAACTATACGAATCCTATAATGGAATTTTAAAAATAAACAAATTGCTTCGCTTTTGTCCCAAATCAGCAAAGTGTGTACATTAAGGTCGAAAATGATTTTATTTGTTTTCTCGATCCTTATTTACTATAGACCAAGAAAATAAAATAAACGTCGGAAGAGTGTTTGGCGAAAGAGACTTTCCTCCGCTCCGCGCGCGACCGACCCGCGTGACGTCACACACAGTTAGGACATTTAAGTGATTTTTATAAACGTACTTAGAAAAAACACATTACTGGTGTGCATCTTGAGACAAAACAGAGGCACTGGTATATTTTAAGATCAGTCAGTGCAAGTTTCTTTCAGCTGAAACAACTCAGACTTAAATTTTAGTCCAGGATTAGGCTTAAGCCTTGTCTGTGAAACCGGGGGATATATATTTCTATATATATAACAAGATAAACGTGTTAAAGTCGGTGAGCTGGAGACTGATGTGTGTGTCTTACGGCGGGCGTTTCGGGGCGTTCGGGTCTTTCTTCTCCCTCCCCGTCTTGCTGACCACCATCATCACCATCATCATCACCATCATCACCATCACCACCATCATCATCA
>NW_015628680.1:486446-489570 GCF_001515625.1 Sinocyclocheilus rhinocerous | reverse complement strand
AAGCGAAAATTTTAAATTTTGCCTTCACAACTAACTGAAATAAAATAATTTTAAGTTTTTTATATTCTGTTTTATTTCTGTTAAATATTTCATTTATTTTAATTAATGTATTTTTGTTAGTTAATGATAACACTAACATTACTTTAAAACTACACCAAAACAAACCCTTAAATAAATAGAGAACTATATAGAAGTTTTACACACTGAAATGACATGCAAAACACTTTCTGTCTCCGCAGGAATAGACACAGGCAATGTTTCCTGGTCAAGGCCGGAAGCATCAGACTGGCATCATGTGGCTCCAGGAGAGACCATCAGCACTGACTGTCAAAACTGGTACAGTGGGCTTTTTCTTCTTTTTGCACGATTTGTTTAGTGTCAAAGTGAGCTTATTAAACACTAAGGAAGTCATTGTCCCTCACCTTAATGGGCTGTATACTGTCTACAGAGGCATAAATATAAAATAAAAAAAAGTAAGGAAATGCAGCTCACTAGACACCGAAACAAAGATATAATTGTTTCTTTATCTCTGTGTCTGTATGTTTTTCGATCCTTTTTTCCAGCACCTGTGAAGCAGGTGTCCTTCAGTGTGACTCAGTTCCTGGTTGCCATGTCGACGGCAGCTGGGGCCAATGGGCTCCCTGGTTGGAATGCTCCGCCCGGTGTGGAGGCGGGGTTAAGATCCGGACACGTGAGTGTGATAACCCCGCCCCTCAGAGCGGCGGCAGAGAGTGTGTGGGATCCGGCCGACAGCAGACAGCCTGCAACACACACAGCTGCACAGGTGAGTCAGTGTGACCGATGCCACCTTCCACATACTCTATATAGAGTGCAGAATCTCTGTATTTTCTGTCTGTATGATGACTCCTGTAGACTCTGGTCCGTGGTTCGACTGGTCAGCGTGGTCAGCCTGCACCGTCAGCTGTGGAGGAGGGTCTCAGAGCCGTAGCCGATCCTGCCGAACACCACCCTGTTCGGGCATGAGACGCCAGAGCAAGACCTGTAACACACAAGTGTGTCTGGGTACGACAAACACTCGATCAGCTCTCCCTCTGAGCAGTCAGTCATAATAATAATAGTTTTAGGAAGCTATTTTCAGAAAAAACTTCTTGCAAAACTTGTCATAAAACATGTCCAGGTCATACTTCCCACCAAAATAAATGATATTTTGCATAAAGAAAACAAAGCTTAATTTTGGACGCTTAAGTCTAAATACATAATGCAAAATAAATAATGCAACAAAAAAAAACTGCCTGTTTTTAGGACCATTAAGATCAGTGTGATTGCGGCTTAATGCAAAAATAAACAAATAAATGCAAAGTAAGTAAAAAAAAATCTGTGTGATTTGGACTTGATGCAAAACAAACAAACAAACAGACAAATAAATAAAATAATGCAAAATTAAGGAGACGAAGCATATTTTATGACCATTAAGATGGTCAGAGTGACTGGGGCTTAATTCAAAAATAAAAAATAAATAAATAATTCAAAACAAACAAATAATGCTAAATAAATAAACAAATGAATAAATCAATGAATGACCAATAAATGAATTATCTCATTTTATTCCTTGGTAGAAATATAAAAGTTGGAAAAAAAAAAATGTATAAATACAATGAACTTCTGAATGAAGTGTTAACCAGCCTGTTAGATGCTATTTTTATTCTTTCAACCCATTACTAAACTTGCACACAAAGGATTGTGGGATTTCACAGGCAGTAAAGTCCCTTCAAAAAGCAGCCAGATGGAGAAATTACAGGATACTTGAGTCAAATTGACTTTAATGGCTTCCTGCCTCTGCACACAGCAGCTTTTTAGTGTTACAGACACGGACCAGGATTTCAAAGCAGCTTAAATCCTTCATGAAATTGGTTTGTTTTCTTCTCAGAAAGCATTTTAAAATCATGTTTGTTGTGAAACACGATGTGAGGGCTTCAAGAACATACCTCAGATTCATCCTGTGATTATATATTGAACCTTCCTCCATGAGCGGTGATCCTGTGACAGCAGGAAGTGCTCTCAAACAGGTAGTTTTGTGGACTGTAAGCCCCATCTAATTAAATATTCAGTGAGCGTGAAGGTCTCAGAGCTCCGGATAAGACTCTGTCCTCATTTAAAAGTGAAATGTCCCAGCATCCCCTGTGATCTTCTCTCCAAATCCCCTGCAAATTCACATCAGCCATTTTTAGAGATCTGTTACGAGAAAAGTGCCTGTCCTTGAGCCGTATTCTGTGTGCATTTGCATATTTCAATATTTTAGCTAGTGTTTGAATTGTATAATGACTTTCAGGGGGTTTTGCTTTATGGCTCATTCTCATCAAATAGTCATTTTAAAACAAACTCTGACTGCTTTTCTTATATGTTGTGTGTGTGTGTGTGTGTGTGTGTGTGTGTGTGTGTGTGTCGGTCAGCCAGTGTCGGCTCCAACCCCTGTTCCCAAGTCAAGCCCAGAGAGGGTTTGCTTTGCTTGTTTGTACAACTGCACAATTTGGCCAAAATTTTGTGATCATAAATAAATATGACTATTAAATAATAAATTATTAAATATTAATCATTAATAATGTGACATGTCAATAACGATTACGGTTATAATGTAAAAACTCTTGTGTGATATAACTTGTGTTTGTTTGTTTGCTGGTATTTATTGTATTTTTATACTTTTATTTTTTTTAAATTATTTTTGCCATGAAAATAGCCTTTGATGCTGACATGGCATTAAATAAATATATACTGCTATACCTGATTATTGTTATTGCTAAATAAAAATATTAAACTAAATAAATAGTACTATTGTAATGTTTAACTGTTAAATAAAAATGGTATTTAAATAATTATAATAATAACAGCAATAATAAAATTGAGCATATAGTCATAATTTCATCGTTTTTCATGGGACTCTGTGAGACTATTTGAACTAAAATGTTGTAGATCTTAATTTTGATCTCTCAAAATGCACCAGATTCATGCATTTAACTTTAAAACTAAAAATTCATCATCATCACCACCACCATCATCATCATCATCACCACCACCATCTTCATCATCATCACCATCACCACCATCATCATCATCACCACCATCATCATCATCAGCACCATCACCACCACCACCATCTTCATCATCA
>NW_015628680.1:480464-486386 GCF_001515625.1 Sinocyclocheilus rhinocerous | reverse complement strand
CATTTAACTTTAAAACTAAAAAAAAAAAAAAGTGCATTTGTAAAGTTAAATGCATCAAATTAACTGCTCCAACCTCTTTTTAGTTGTGATAGTGTCTGTCACATTACACTGGTGTTTTAAATTAAATTAATAATTATGATAAATAAATAAATAATACTTTTATAATAATATTATTATTATTGGTATTATTGTCATCATTATCCCAAAGACAGTAATATATTAGTAACAACTGCACTGTAAAATAAATGTGATGAAAACAGAAAATAAAAAAATGAAAACAGAATGTTCCTAATAAGTATATTAATTACTTTACAGTAGTGAATAACAAAAAAAATGTCCCAGTTTTGTCTCTAAAATTTAAAAAAGTGCAGTTTCTGTGAAAACTGGCTTACAAACACGTCTCATTACAAATCTAATGAAATGCTGTAATCATCTGTGCACGAAAATGTTATGCGCGTGAAAATAAATCGTAAATGTTGAACGTTGCATTCCCAAAATACACAATAATAGCCATTTATGCATGCTTCTCATTACAAGTTTGTGAAGATGTTTGGTGTTCAGATGCACATTAAAGCAGCTCAAACTCAGATGCAGAGATGAAGCAGCATTTACTGTCAACTGAGATGCTGAAAACACCGGATCATGAGCTGCTCAGGTGTAAATGAACACAGTGCAGCGCCACACTCTGAAACACGAAAATATAGATTTATTTAATTAAATCAGTTTTATTTCATTCAGCTGTATCATGCATACACATCCAGTCTGGAGAATAACACACCATCCTCAGATTCCAGATTTTCAAATAGTTGTATCTCAGCCAAATATTGTCCTATCCTAACAAACCATACATCAATGGAAAGATTATTATTCAGCTTTCAGATGATGTATGCATCTCAATTTCGAAAATGTACCCTTATGACTGGTTTTGTGCTCCAGGGTCACAATTATGTTTCAATTGTTACATTTGATTTATAGATTTGAACGTCTTGAATATCAGTTCAGCTTGAAACCTGTCATCACTAACCAATCACAGAGTAGGAAAGCATGTTGGGGCCGGAGCTCCTGACAGAGGAGCTCTCAGGGGGCGGAGCTTACGGATGGTCATTGATCAGACACACAGCAGCAGGATAGCAGGTATGTCACACATTAAGACGCCTCGCATGATCATCAGGTCCAGTTTCAGTGGGGTTTTTCATGTGTTAGGGTTTTTGGAGGTCTGATATCTTCTGGTGTCACTCACAATGTCAGTTGTGCTCGTTTTAACGGCTCTTATCAAGCACACACTTCTGTCTCCAGCAGATCTGAGTGTGTGTGTGTGTGTGTGTGTGTGGACATTGGCTCTCTGTGTGTGTGTTTGTAAACACACACACACACACACACACACACACACACACACACACACACACTGATACACACAACCAATGCGGAATGACTGGCATGCAGCAGACCTGTGTCATGTGATCAGATGCTGCTCACTGTTTTATGTGTTTGATGTTCTGCTGCTGTTTTGGAGCTCTTCACAATATATATATACTCGCATGATCATCAGGTCCAGTTTCAGTGGGGTTTTTCATGTGTTAGGGTTTTTGGAGGTCTGATATCTTCTGGTGTCACTCACAATGTCAGTTGTGCTCGTTTTAACGGCTCTTATCAAGCACACACTTCTGTCTCCAGCAGATCTGAGTGTGTGTGTGTGTGTGTGTGTGTGGACATTGGCTCTCTGTGTGTGTGTTTGTAATAGAAATCAATATGTGCAGCAGGAGAGTAAATAAAGCGTCAGATTCAGAATGAGGATGTTCTGAAGTTCTGAATTCACATGAGGAAGAAACTTCCAGAGCTTCTGCTGGTGGTTTAATTAGTGTCTGGTCCCCGCACTGGTTTGTGGTTAGAGATAGTGTAAAATGTATCTTTTAGGAGTAATATCTCACAGTTCTGGTCTCTGAGGAGGTTAGGATGATCCGATGCAGAGATTCCCAAACGTTTGGTCTCCCGAAACCTCTTTTGAGCTCAAACATTTGCTTGAAGCCCTGTGAAATATTAAGTTAATATTTTAATAATTTAACAACACATTCACATGCTCACGGTTCTCTGATGTCAGTTATGATATGCAGATTAACATAACTTTTTTAGAAAGTGTTTTATTTTGATAGTTTCTATTTTAAAATTGATTTGATATTTTTATTATTTAATTAATTACTAATAAGTGTTTTGTTTTGATGTGATTTTATAAAAAAAAAAAAAAAATGTTTATTTTAATTAGACATTTTTATATTTTAATAATTATTTAGTACGTTTTTTTATTGTTTAACTCATTTTTTATTTTATTTTAAAGTCATTTGTTTCAATTTTACTTTTTTGCAATTTAATAAATTTTTGGGAAGTGTTTATTTTAAATTTATTTTTAAATGATTTAGTTAATTTTACACTTTTGTGATTTAATTCATGTTTATAAAGTATTTTATTTTGATTTCTTTTTATTTTAAAATCCTTTAGTTTAATTTTACACATTTGTGATTTAATGCATGTTTAGTAAGTGTTTTATTTTGATTTCTTTTAAAATAATTTATTATATTTGACATTTTTGTTATTTGATATTTTTTAGTAAGTGTTTTATTTTGATTTGTTTCATTTTTAAATAATTTATTAAATTGGACGTTTTTATGATTTGATCACTTTTTTTGTGTATTATTTTTATTTGCTTTATTTTCATATTTCATATTTTCTAGTCAGTTTAAACTTATTTTTGTGATTTTAAACAGAATCTTCAGATATTTTTCCACACCAACATGTTTATATATTTTAAATCACTGTATGTTTTGTCTAAATGTGTTTAGACGTTTTGAGCTCCTCTCATCATCTTCAAGAGTTTTTCTTTGGTTTCTCTGCGGGTTTGTGAAGCTGCTGGAATGATTCACAAATACATCTTAAAAATAATAATGCACTTAGCCATTTTTGATTTCACATGTCTGCAGGAACTGATGTGAACAGAGAAGCTTTTCAGTTCTTCATGATCTTGAAGATCTTTGAAAGGTTTTCTGTGGTCACTGGACTGATTTAAGCTACACAAATAAAGCTAAAGGAATGTATTTAGCTGTTTTTGATGTTCTTTAATATGATGTTGGTCCTTGTGTGTGTGTGTGTGTGTGTGAGCGAGCGAGCGAACGAGCGAGAGTGTGTGTGTGTGTGTGTGAGTATGTGTGTGTGTGTGTCTGTGTGTGTGTGAGTGTGTGAGCGAGCGAGCGAACGAGCGAGAGTGTGTGTGTGTGTGTGTGAGTATGTGTGTGTGTGTGTCTGTGTGTGTGTGAGTGTGTGAGCGAGCGAGCGAACGAGCGAGAGTGTGTGTGTGTGTGTGTGAGTATGTGTGTGTGTGTGTCTGTGTGTGTGTGAGTGTGTGAGCGAGCGAGCGAACGAGCGAGAGTGTGTGTGTGTGTGTGTGAGTATGTGTGTGTGTGTGTCTGTGTGTGTGTGAGTGTGTGAGCGAGCGAGCGAACGAGCGAGAGTGTGTGTGTGTGTGTGTGAGTATGTGTGTGTGTGTGTCTGTGTGTGTGTGTGTGTGTGTGAGCGAGCGAGCGAACGAGCGAGAGTGTGTGTGTGTGTGTGTGTGTGTGAGCGAGCGAGCGAACGAGCGAGAGTGTGTGTGTGTGTGTGACCTGTGTCGAGTGTGTGTGTGTGTGAGAGTGTGTGTGTGAGTGAGTGAGTGAGTGTGTGAGTGAGTGTGAGTGTGTGTGTGTTTGTGAGAGTCTGTGTGTGTGTGTGTGACCTGTGTCGAGTGTGTGTGTGTGTGAGAGTGTGTGTGTGAGTGAGTGAGTGAGTGTGTGAGTGAGTGTGAGTGTGTGTGTGTTTGTGAGAGTCTGTGTGTGTGTGTGTGACCTGTGTCGAGTGTGTGTGTGTGTGAGAGTGTGTGTGTGAGTGAGTGAGTGAGTGTGTGAGTGAGTGTGAGTGTGTGTGTGTTTGTGAGAGTCTGTGTGTGTGTGTGTGACCTGTGTCGAGTGTGTGTGTGTGTGAGAGTGTGTGTGTGAGTGAGTGAGTGAGTGTGTGAGTGAGTGTGAGTGTGTGTGTGTTTGTGAGAGTCTGTGTGTGTGTGTGTGACCTGTGTCGAGTGTGTGTGTGTGTGAGAGTGTGTGTGTGAGTGAGTGAGTGAGTGTGTGAGTGAGTGTGAGTGTGTGTGTGTTTGTGAGAGTCTGTGTGTGTGTGTGTGACCTGTGTCGAGTGTGTGTGTGTGTGAGAGTGTGTGTGTGAGTGAGTGAGTGAGTGTGTGAGTGAGTGTGAGTGTGTGTGTGTTTGTGAGAGTCTGTGTGTGTGTGTGTGACCTGTGTCGAGTGTGTGTGTGTGTGAGAGTGTGTGTGTGAGTGAGTGAGTGAGTGTGTGAGTGAGTGTGAGTGTGTGTGTGTTTGTGAGAGTCTGTGTGTGTGTGTGTGACCTGTGTCGAGTGTGTGTGTGTGTGAGAGTGTGTGTGTGAGTGAGTGAGTGAGTGTGTGAGTGAGTGTGAGTGTGTGTGTGTTTGTGAGAGTCTGTGTGTGTGTGTGTGACCTGTGTCGAGTGTGTGTGTGTGTGAGAGTGTGTGTGTGAGTGAGTGAGTGAGTGTGTGAGTGAGTGTGAGTGTGTGTGTGTTTGTGAGAGTCTGTGTGTGTGTGTGTGACCTGTGTCGAGTGTGTGTGTGTGTGAGAGTGTGTGTGTGAGTGAGTGAGTGAGTGTGTGAGTGAGTGTGAGTGTGTGTGTGTTTGTGAGAGTCTGTGTGTGTGTGTGTGACCTGTGTCGAGTGTGTGTGTGTGTGAGAGTGTGTGTGTGAGTGAGTGAGTGAGTGTGTGAGTGAGTGTGAGTGTGTGTGTGTTTGTGAGAGTCTGTGTGTGTGTGTGTGACCTGTGTCGAGTGTGTGTGTGTGTGAGAGTGTGTGTGTGAGTGAGTGAGTGAGTGTGTGAGTGAGTGTGAGTGTGTGTGTGTTTGTGAGAGTCTGTGTGTGTGTGTGTGACCTGTGTCGAGTGTGTGTGTGTGTGAGAGTGTGTGTGTGAGTGAGTGAGTGAGTGTGTGAGTGAGTGTGAGTGTGTGTGTGTTTGTGAGAGTCTGTGTGTGTGTGTGTGACCTGTGTCGAGTGTGTGTGTGTGTGAGAGTGTGTGTGTGAGTGAGTGAGTGAGTGTGTGAGTGAGTGTGAGTGTGTGTGTGTTTGTGAGAGTCTGTGTGTGTGTGTGTGACCTGTGTCGAGTGTGTGTGTGTGTGAGAGTGTGTGTGTGAGTGAGTGAGTGAGTGTGTGAGTGAGTGTGAGTGTGTGTGTGTTTGTGAGAGTCTGTGTGTGTGTGTGAGTGTCTGTGTGTGTGTGTGTGTGTGTGTGTATGTGTGTGAGTGTGTTTGTGTGTGTGGGTTAGGTTAGGTTAGGTTAGGGTTAGGGTTAGGCCATACAACAATGGTTGTATGATATTCCTTTAAATTATTATTATTATTATATTTTCGTGTACAGCAGTCATATGTTTGAGACTTTTACTTTGACGGGTGTCGTAAGGGTGACGGTAACTTCCTGTTTGGACCGGAAGTGAGCTCTGCGCCTCTAAGAGAATGCGTTATTTGTGATGTGGAGCTGTTTGAAGCGATTGTTATATGAAAGGTGAGTTATTCTGCTGTTGAATCGCTTCTCTGAGAGCTTGTGGCTCAGTTTGTCTGGTTTGTGTGTGTGTTATAAGCTCTACACAGCTCGTTTTACAGTCAGAGAGCAGCTAGCGTGACTAGCGGACTAACACTGACTGTCAGCTGTGTCCGAAATCGCATACTTCCGTACTATATAGTAGGCGAAAAACAGTAGCCTTGTCCAAATACCCACAATTGCGGTCTTTGCACTTGACCACTTGACTACTTATATGACGTATTTCCTGTATTTGGCCCAAGTGTTCAAGTGAGCATGAAGACCACAAGTGTGTGTCGAACTTTTCATTA
>NW_015628680.1:466387-480349 GCF_001515625.1 Sinocyclocheilus rhinocerous | reverse complement strand
TGTGTGTGTGTGTGTGTGTGAGTGTGTGTGTGTTTGTGAGTGAGTGTGTGTGTGTGTGTGAGTGAGTGTGTGTGTGTGTGTGTGTGTGAGTGTGTGTGTGTTTGTGAGTGAGTGTGTGTGGTCATTATTTCCCGCGTGTGTTACTGCTGTCGGGTGTGTTGCTGGTGCTGTGGTTTATCTGTCGCTGGACAGCAGAGATCGACTGAGGAATGCAAGAGATGCTGGTGATGTCGTCAGCGCTGGGATTGATGGGAAATGAGCTCAAGCTCGGCCGGTGTTGCATCACATCTGTTGACTTTACTGATCCGGTCAAAAACACAGGAGTTTCCAACATGACACAAATAATCAACAGTCAGAGTCAGTGTGACTGATCTGTCATGATGTGAAGCTGAGAGATGGTGTTCCTTATAGGTTATTACTAGCTATTTATTGTGAGGTATGTATAACTAACTGAATATAAAAACAGTAGAAGTCTTGTGTAATGTCTCCATGTAAGAGTGTGTGTGTGTGTGAATCACAGGTGTTGAAGGATGATGGATTCTGTCACAGGTTTGATTTCTGGGGTAAGAGATTCATTCATTCAATAATCTGTTCATTATTTCATTCATCTGCTGGTCACCTTAAACATTTATGCATTATCTTACATTTTTTTCTGTCTTTAAACTTCTTGTTCTTCTGTTTGTGTTTCTGGCAGATTTGGTTATTTTTGCTCTATAAAAATCACAATCAGTGTTTTAAAGGAATATTTTCGGTTCACTAGTTTCATAGTTATAATCATCAGTTCAATTTAGTGTTATTTTAGTTTTTTTTTTTTACACATATATGCACACACACATGTATTTTTTATATCTACGTAACCTTTATCATTTTTATTTCATTTTATTTTTTTTATTTACATCAAATTAAACTAAACGAAAATAAGAAATGTTACTTTGGCCACTAGCTGAAATTAAAGTAAGTTTTTCAAATTTCATTTTATTTCAGTTAACTATTACTTTGTTTCCAGTAATGAAAATATTTTTTTTTAATAGTTTTGATTTTAGTTAATTATAATAGTTAAAGACTATCATTCTCATGTGAATGTGTGTTATTATGATTCCACTTTTAAAACAGTGTGATAGTTGAAATCTCCACTGTACGTTTATTACTGTAAACGCTTTCATTGTGCATTTATTCTGGAGTTGATTGACAGTTGATTGTGTGTGAGCAGGCGGTGGGGGGCGGAGCTCAAGCGAATGAGGGCGTGGAGGAAGGGGGCGGAGTCAGGCGGAGAGTCCCTCCTGTTGAGGTGAAGCTGGTCCCGCTGGAGGAGGGGTCAGAGGTCACGCTGAACAGTGACATCACCAGCGCGCTGATGCTGCAGCGGCAGATGGACCGCAGGAAAGCAGCCGTCTACCTGACTCTGAGCGGACTGCTGATCTTCACCACAGGTCAGCGCACACATATATATATATATATATATATACTTTAACATGTTGTAATTTAAGGGGATTTGACTAAATATTGCTAAAATATTTATTATCTCTAACTTATTGGGAACTTATTCACCTTTTATCATCTGTAATACCATTGTATAACCACTAGATGGCTGTTTAGCTCTATAAATAAACATATAAACATGGCTGTGTGTTCACTGGTGGCTGGGAACTTTGGATTCCCACATAATTAGTGACTTGAATTTGGATATATATTTAGACATCATTAAAGACCTTTTTATCAAAGTTGATTTTTTTTTATGTTGATTTGAAGTGTAAGTTTTTGTGTTAGTCAAATCTGGACCAAAAAAAGCATTTTGTTGCTCATACTTGCTTCCTATAATAGTTTGGTCAGTCACATGAAAGTAATTAGAATCAATACCGAAATTTCAAAATATACAATTGAGTGTTAAATACTGTAAACAGAGACATGGTCTGAAAAACTGACAAAATCAGATTTATGTAGCTTTATTGGTATAGTAAAAAGGTTTTACAAAGTATAGCACTCTGATACTATAGTGCTAAGCATTGTCACATAACATCATTTTGACTGTAATGTTTAACATCAGCTCAATGGTGTATGCAGATTATATGATTGTAAAACCAAACCAATCCAATAATGTTAACACCAACTCACAATTCAATATGAACACATGGGAGTCTAGCGTAATGGTACACAACTTATAAAGTATCATGTTTTAATCAAGTTGTTTTTTATTTATTTATTTTTAATGTATGTGTATGTTAAAAGTACCATTCCAGCAGCGAGAACAATCCTGAACTAAATGAAGATTAATGTCTTGGCATGTGTTGTGTTTATTGAACCAATCAGGTAAGAGTAAATGGAAAGTCAGCGAGAGCCTCATGTGATTGGCTACAAGAAGAAGGTGGCCCCGCCCTCCCCCTCACGCTTGCAAAACTCAGTTAGTGAGAGAATCGTGCCAAAATTATAAGCGCAGAGAAAAGAAAGACGGAGCTTGCAAATGCAAATTTAATTTATGCTTACAATTCAATTCAGTTTTGCTTACAGTCTTATGTACACTTCCACAACTCTTACCCTGCATATGCAAATCTTTTAGGCATTATTTTACCTTTATAGAAATTAAGTTTATATTTCAATAATTTAACGGCTCACATGACGTAGAAAAACTAATAAAATATTTAATCTTTTTTAGTAAGTGCTTTATATTCATAGTTTCTATTTTAAAAATAATTCAGTTCTACATCTTTAGTATAAGGATTTTTTTTATTTTGAAATGTATTTTATTTTTCTATATAGTAATTATTAGTAAGTTTCATTTTGATTTTTTGATTTTAAAATAATTTCGTTTAATTCTGTAGTTTTTATGATTTAATTCATTATAAGTAAGTGTTTTATGTTGCTTTTTTATTTTTAAAGAATTTATTTTATGACAATTTTATGATTTAATTAATTTTAGTAAGTGCTTTATTTTGATATATATATATATATATATATATAAATAATTTAGTTTAATTTTACATTTTTATTTTATTATTACTTTTTAGTAAGTAATGCATACATTTTAGTACTTATTATTATTGTATTATTGTGTTTCATTTTGATTTAGATTTTAAAATCACTTATTTGTATGACCTAAAAAGTGTTTTATTTTGATTTGTTTTCATTTTACAACAATTAATTTTAAGTTGACATTTTTATGATTTAATGTTTAGTAAGCAATTTAGTCATTTTAGTAATTATAATTAGTAATTAGATCATTTATCTGTTTCAGCTGGACATTTTTATGATTGAATTCATTTGTAGTAAGTGTTAATGTAAGGTCATGTGACCACAGTGTTGTTATTTCAGACGCTTGATTAATACAGTGATATGTAGTGCTCTAGGATCAGTGTCGGTCTGGTCCACAGCGTTCCTGCTGGGATACGTGGCGTTCCGGGGAATGTGTCGTCTGTGCGGGAACAATGGCGACCTGATTCCTCTGAGCGACGCGGCGGGAGCTCAACACTCGGCCGAGGGAGGCGTCATGTACATGGCAGAGCTCCGAGAGATGCTGAAGAAATACCTGAAGGAGGAGAGGATCGAGGACACACTCAGGTCAACAGCTACTGTTATTCACTGTTACTCGAAGACTGCTTTAAAAATCATCTGTATTGTATAAAGCACTATAGAAATAAAGGTGACTTGACTAAACATTGAATAAAAAAATGTCAAATAAATTATAAAACTTTTTTTAAACATTAAAACAAATATTTTGAAATAAAAAACTTAAAATTAAATTAAAAATGAATTAATAAAAATGTTAAATTAAAACAAATAAATGATTTTAAAATAAAACAGTCAAAATGTAGCATTTACTAAAAATTAAATCATAAGCGTATAAAAAACATATTTTTAAAATAAAAACAAATCAAAACTAAACTAAAAATGTCTTAAATCACAAAAAATGTAAAATTAAAATAATTTAAAAAAATACAAAAATAAAATAACTAAATAATAAAAATGCCCAATTTAAACAAATAAATTATTATAAAAAAAGCTTTCTAATAATTTAATCAAAAAAATGTAGCAAAATATTTGTAAATAAAAAAAAATTCTACAAATGATCAAGTATACAATTAAAATAAAACTAAATATCAAAATATAACACTTACTAAAAATTAAACCATAAAAATATAAAATTAAAATAAATTAATTTATTTTAAAATAAAAGCAAATCAAAATAAAACACTTACTAAACATTTCTGAAGTCATAAAAATGTCTAATTAAAAGTTGTTGTTTTTTTAACCAAAACAAAAACTTGCTAAAAATTTAACTTTAACTTAAACTTAAAATAAGTCAATATAAACACTAAAAATTCATTAAATCATGAAAATGTAAAATAAAAATTTAATTATTGTAAAAAAAAAAACAAACAATACTAATAATTAATTAAATATTAATGTTATAAATTTATAATAAAAATGGTAAAATAGAAACTATCAAAATAAAACCCCAAAGATAAAATATTTAATTTATTTTATTTGACCAATTAAACAAAATGAACGCAGGTGTGACCTTTGACCTTTGACCTGTGGCCGGGCTTCTGCTGGTGTTGATGTGTTGTGGTGTTTTCGCTCAGGCGTGTGAGTCGGGCGTCTCATCCTCCGGGGTCCTCAGAAGGAAACGCGGTGGCCAGAGAAATCCTGCAGAACCTGCAGAACCTGCGCATGGATCACACCTGGACCGACTCGCACTACGCCACGCTGCAGTTTCCCTCCAGGTGAGCATCTGTCTGCCATTGGCCGAGCCAGCTCCGCTTCGGCCAATCACACGCCTGCCCTGCTCCCACAGGACGCAGCCGAACGCGCTCTGGTTGGTGGATTCCGAGGGGGCGGAGCTCGAGGAGATCCCGTTGGACAGCGAGGGATACTGCGCCTACAGCGCCACGGGAACGGCCACGGTAACCACGGCGACGGCACATAAACCAGTGCAGTGCATCAGTAGTGTGTTCTGAGTGTGTGTTGTTGCGCAGGGAGGCGTGGTGTATGTGAACTACGGTCGGAGCGAGGACTTCGAGCAGCTGCGTGCGATGGGCATCGCCCTCAACGGCTCCATCGCCGTGGCGAGGGTGGGAGGAGCCGTGAGCTTCGCCGAGAAGGTGTGGCATGCGCAGGAGGCGGGGCTTGGGGGCGTTCTCATCTCCCCCGACCCCGCCGATGTCCCGCAGGATACACGGCGACTCGGTCTCCATAGCAACGCCGTCATCTCTGAACACGTGCGTACAGGGATTTTATCCAAACAAAACGCTTACTAAAAAAATTCTAAAAATGTCCATTTAAAATAAATAATTTAAAAATAAATCAATCAAAATAAAGCACTAATAATTAAATTATAGAATTAAAATAATTTTTCAAAAATAATAATAAACTAAAAATTAAATCATAAGATAACAGAAATTGTATTAAATCATAATGTTTTTAAATTAAGACTTAAAAAAAAAAAACATTTTTATCTTTGTGTTTTAAAACCAAACTTTCTTCATTTTGCCCTTGTTCCTGACTCTTTCCTTAATAAATGTATACAAATATTTATTATTTTATAAAAATACACTTTTATTTTGTAAAATATAAACTTATATATTATTTATTTTAGAAACATATGTTAATATAATAATTTTTTTTAAATAATAAGAAACACTAAAAATTACATCATAAGATAACAAAAAATGTTATTAAATCATAATGTTTTTAAATTAAGACAATCAACAAATTTAAAACATTTTTATCTTTATGTATTTTTAAACCAAACTTTCTTCATTTTGCCCTTGTTCCTTTCCTTAATAAATGTATACATGTTTTATTATTTTATAAAAATATACTTTTATTTTGTAAAATATAAACTTATATATCTGCTAAATGACTAAATGTAAATGTAAATATATTTATTTTAGAAAAAATATTTTAATATTCTACTTTGCACTTTTTCATGAGAATTTAAAAATCTTATTTCACTCCATGTGGTATTTTTTAATGTTTTTATACTGCTGTTTTTTTCAGGAATTAAAAAAAAAAAAAAATTCTAGTTTTAAAAAATGGATTAAAATAACTTTAAATTGTTTTTTATTGTCTCTTTAATAGTTTTTCTTAGTTTTTAAGAGTTGAAATGCACCAGAATTTGTCTGTTTTAAGACTTTATTTACTCCTTTTCAATAGATTTATAGAAGTAGCTAAAACTGTACTTCTTCATAAGAAAATATTTTTAAAAGTCATATTTCACCTCACGTGGTATTGTAGTTTTTTGTGTAGTTTTTTGTACTGCTGTCTATTTTAAGGAAACAAATGTTTTCTAATGTTAAAGGATTAAAACATCTTGAATCTTTTTCGTCTCTCTTCCTAATGATGAAATCCTGTTTGAGCATTTTAATTCAGAAGTCCATTATTTTTCATAACATTTCGTGATTATAACGCCCAAGGCTAGTCAAGCTTCTCTAAGTGAGAATCCCAGCACAGTATCATCAAACCTCTGCTAAAGCTTAAAGCCCACGACTGCATGTTTGTTCTCTGAATGGTGTTAAAATGTGTCTAGACACAGTTCAGTCATGTCCTATCATCCTATCAGGTGCATCTGGGCTCCGGTGACCCATTCACACCTGGATTTCCCTCCTTTAACCACACCCAGTTCCCTTCCACCCAGTCCTCAGGCCTGCCAATCATCCCGGCTCAGCCAATCAGCGCCAACGTTGCGTCCAAACTGCTCAGGTAAGCCTTGCCGTGATTGATCAATTGATCATTGATCAATTACACCATCTGAATCAGGATGTGTGTGTGTGTGAGTGAGTGTGTGTGTTTGTGTCTCTGTGTGTGTGTGTGTGTGAGTGTGTGTGTTTGTGTCTCTGTGTGTGTGGGTGTGTGAGTGTTTGTGTCTCTGTGTGTGTGTGTGTTTGTGTCTCTGTGTGTGTCTGTGTGTGTGTGTGTGTGTGTGTCTTCAGTCAGCTGTCTGGCGCTGGTTGTCCGCGGGGTTGGCAGGGCCGTTTACCGTACGTTCAGTGTGTTTTGGGGCCGGGCTTCACGGGGCCCAGCGAGCGCAGGGTGAAGATGGCCGTCTATAACACCATGAAGCCAGTGCTGCTCAACAACATCTTCGCCTCCATCGAGGGCAAAGTCGAATCCGGTCAGACCGCCGGCGCACCGTATGAGATTAAGAGAGCGGTACATCAGCAGATGAGTATTAACCGGCGGTTTGTATTCCTCTCAGATCACTATATCATCATCGGGGCCCAGAGGGACTCGTGGGGCCCCGGAGCTGTGAAGTCTGGAGTGGGAACGGCCCTCCTGATGGAGCTAGCCAGAACCTTCAGCAACATGGTGGAAAACGGTAAAGATATGGTATTTTTACACTTGAGGATGTGACTTTATAATTCATAAATTAAATAAATTTTTGATTTATTTATTTAAATTTTATGTATTTTATTTATTTATTTTTTCACTGCAAAAATTATGTTCTTCTTCAGTTTTTATTTTGTCTTTTTTCCCCACTACAAATATCTAAACATCCTTAAATCAAGACACATTTTCTGGAGGACAATGACAGAAGATATTAAGTGTTGTTTTCTGAGAAACTGAGTTTTCAATTAAAGCATAAATTAATCAAAATTAAGTTACTTTGTGGTTAAAACAAGAACAGATATCTTATGAAGAATATAAAAGGAAAACGGGTTTATTTTTCTGACCCCATTGGCCCCAAAAACACAGAAATTGGGAAAAAATAAAACTGATTTCATGAGGGCCTAAATTAAAATGTAGTTTATTCAGGTATCAACACTGAGTCTGAATTGATCTGAATAATCACGCTGCTGTCTTCTGTAGAGCTGCTTTACTGCTGAAGTTGAGTTTGTTTCATAATTGATTAGTTTTACAACATTAACACTGTTATTTTCCTGTTTATTACTGTGAAGCTGCTTTGAATCAGTCTGTACTGTGTACAACGCTATAGAAATAAATCTGGCTTGAATGTGGACTTTGCTTGTAAACAAACAAGTTATGCTCTTTTTTTATAAACATGTTATAAACAATATTTTCCTTCCCAGTAATGTTTTTGGCTGTTTCATACAGCTTTAAACCTGAACTGTAAGAATTATTCATTCTGAATTAAATAAAAGTTAACTCAAGCCTGCCCTCATTAACCCCTAACAGACATCCTTTGGCATTGATAGATTTGTCCATTTATAAATCTTTTTGAAAGTCAAGAGCATCCGCACCAGACATTGTAAAGAGATTGTACTGTATTTGTGAGGAAGCTTGCAAGAATTTGACTCTCACAAGTACACAAACACACACACACACACTGATCTGTCTGATGGTCTTCAGGCTTTTACCCCAGACGCAGTTTGCTCTTCGTCAGCTGGGATGGAGGAGAGTTTGGGAATGTCGGTGCCACCGAGTGGCTGGAGGTCAGAACTGCACTCAGACATTCACAACAGATACTGAAGATAGATAGATAGATAGATAGATAGATAGATAGACATGCTGACTGTGTTGTTGACATCAGTGTGACTCTCTGTATTTTCAGGGTTATCTGACCATGTTGCACCTGAAAGCAGTGGCATATTTCAGTCTGGATCAGGCAATACTGGGTATGTTTTTGTGTGTGTGTGTGTCTCTCTGTGTGTGTGTGTGTGTGTGTGTGTGTCTCTCTCTCTGTGTGTGTGTGTGTGTGTGTGTGTAGGTGATGATATCCTCTCGGTCTACACCAGTCCTCTGCTCGCCGATCTCATCGAAGGAGCCCTCAAACAAGTTTGTGTGTCTTACAGCTTCTTCTTACAGAGTTCTGTGGCGTTTCTGAAATTCTTGATTCTGATTCTTTCTGAAATGTTACAAACCAGAAACATGTGGTTTGAGAAGCACTGGCTGGGTTCAGTAAATGATCCCTGATGTCTCACGGTGAGTGTGTGTCTCAGGTGGAGCATCCCAAACACACGGGTCAGTCGATTCTCTCTCTGGTGCAGCGGCAGGGCGGCTGGAGGAACATGTGAGTCCCTGCTTTCAGATGAGTCTGCTCTCCTGAGGTTCGCTCTGATTCCCGTTCATCTGTCGTGCTTGTTTGTCTGCAGAGTGAAGCCGTTGTATCTGAACAGCGGCGCGTACAGTTTCACAGCGTTCGGAGGAGTTCCTGCCATGCAGCTGCATTTCACTGAAGTAAAGTGAACTCTGATGTCTAACTTTCAACTGAATGTCTATTAAAGTCGGTCAGAATCAGGTTTAAAATCAGAGTCACATGACATCTGTTACTTTTCTGAGCGCTGTTCATGATTGATTCTCATTCATAAGTCACTTTGGATTAAAGCATATGTTAAATTAGGAAATGTAAATGTAAAGTGAGATTCCTGAGATGAATTTATCTGGAAAATCTCTGGAATTAATGCACTACTTAAAACAATTTTTACTCAGAAATTGCAGAAATAAATTTCACAAATAATTACTAAGAAATAGTAAGTAACACTGAATTAATTGTGAAATTTTGAAGTAGAAAGACTGAAATAGTATTTTCTCTTAAAATGTACTCCAACAATGTTTATTTAGATAATCATTTTTACAGAGTGGATTTAAATAATCATACTTTAGTGTACAAATATCTCCAAAACGCCAAAATGAGCCTGATTATGACTCATAGAAAACATACTGACTTAAACACAAAAATAAACATTTTGTGTTGATATTTTAAGATTAAAAAAAAAAATTTACTTACTTTTATTCATCAAGGACGCATTAAATTGATCTAAAGTGGCAGTAAAGACATTTATGTTAGAAAAGATTCTATTTCAAATAAATGCTGTTCTTCTGAACTTTCTGTTCATCTGTGAATCCTGAAAAATAAAATGCATCACGGTTTCCACAAAAATATTGTGCAGCACAACTGTTTTCAACATTGATAATAATCAGAAATGTTTCTCGAACAGCAAATCAGCATATTAGAATGATTTCTGAAGATCATGTGACACTGAAGACTGGAGGAATGATGCTGAAAATACAGCTGCACATCACAGAAATACATTATTTTAACAGAGATTCACATAGAAATTCTAATAATATTTCACAATTTTTACTGTATTTTTGATCAAATAAATGCAGCCTTGGTGAGCAGAAGAGACTTCTTTCAACTACATTAAAAATCAGTGGTGTATGTGAGGAATAGTAGCGGTCTCTGTGTGTTCAGGAGGCTCGTTCGTACCCGTTCGTCAACACTCAGCTGGACAGCGTGGGTCGGCTGCAGGAGCTTCTTCAGGGTCGTCTGGGGTCAGTGGGTCGAGCTGTAGCTGAGCTGGTGGGTCTGATGGTTCTCAGACTGTCCTATGATCAACTCCTGCCGCTGGATGTCACCTGCTACAGCAACACAGTGCAGCAGCTCAGCTCCAAACTCAACCAGCACACCGCTCAGCTACAGGTACGCACACACGCACGCACACACACACTCACTCACTCACTCACTCACTCACTCACTCACTCACTCACTCACTCACTCACTCACTCACTCACTCACTCACTCACTCACTCACTCACTCACTCACTCACTCACTCACTCACTCACTCACTCACTCACTCACTCACTCACTCACTCACTCACTCACTCACTCACTCACTCACTCACTCACTCACTCACTCACTCACTCACTCACTCACTCACTCACTCACTCACTCACTCACTCACTCACTCACTCACTCACTCACTCACTCACTCACTCACTCACTCACTCACTCACTCACTCACTCACTCACTCACTCACTCACTCACTCACTCACTCACTCACTCACTCACTCACTCACTCACTCACTCACTCACTCACTCACTCACTCACTCACTCACTCACTCACTCACTCACTCACTCACTCACTCACTCACTCACTCACTCACTCACTCACTCACTCACTCACTCACTCACTCACTCACTCACTCACTCACTCACTCACTCACTCACTGACACACACACACACATACACTCACTCACTGACACACACACTCACTCACTGACACACACACAGAGTCACACACACACACACAGAGACACACTCACACACACACACTCTCACACACTCACACACACACAGGTATATGAGGACTGAACTGTAAGCTCCAGTGTTTGAGCTGAGTGTCTCATCTCTCTTTCTCCGTCTGTCAGTCGCGTGGTTTGTCTCCCCAGTGGGTTTTCAGCGCTCGAGGTGATTACAGCAGAGCAGCCAAAAACCTGCACGAGGCCATAAAGAACAGCGACATTCAGGACGAGAGACTCGCCAGACTCTACAACACACGCATTATGAGGGTGAACAAACACACGCGTACATTATGACCTGAGATATATATATCAGAAACATAAAATAAAATAATCATTTTCTCACCTTCATGTCATTCCAAACTGCAGAGTGCTGTTTCATATAATGCAGCAATTCCTGAACTTTTTTTTTTTGTCATCCGAACCGAATGTTTATTTTTTGTTCCATGCCTTCTCAAAATTTGCAAAAAGTTGCAATTACCTTTATTTTTTTATTCCATACCTTCACAGAAATGCAAGTTAATATCTTGCAATTGTGAGTTATAAACTCACAATAACACTTTTGTTCTCAGAATTGTGAGTTTATATCCCACTATTGCACATTTCATAATTCTGACTTTTTTCTCTGAATTGAGAGGAGAAAAGTCTGAATTGTAAATAACTCGCAAGACAAAATCAGAATTGTGAGATTCGCAATTATTTTTTTTCTTTTATCTCTTGTTCTCAGAAGTGCAAATTTATTTTTTAGAGTTATAAACTCGAGTTAACATTCTGAAAAAAGTCCAAATTGTGAGGAAAAAGTCAGAATTGTGAGATAAGTCGCAATTATTTTTTGTTTCATGCATTTACAAAATTGCGACTTTATATCTCACAATTGTGCAACATCTCTCAATTCTGATTTTTTTCCCCCTCAGAATTGCGAGGGAAAAGTCGAAATAGTTTTATTTTTTATTGTGTCTTCTCAGAATTGCTCATTTAGTATCTTGCAGTTGCGAGTTATAAACTCACAATATGACTTTTGCGTTGTTTATTTAAGAATTCAGTTCAGCGAGAAACAACTGAACTGTGAGATAAAAAGTCGCAATTACTTTTTATTTTTTGTATTTCATGCATTTTCAGAATCGCGACTTTAATCGTGCAACATCTCTCAGTTCTGCTTTTTATTCCTCAGAATTGCGAGGAAAAAAATTCAGAATTGGGAGATATAAAGTCAAAATTATGTTTTATTTTTTATTGTGTCTTCAGAATTGCAATTTAAATCTTGCAATTGCGAGTAAGACTTTTGTTCTCAAAATTGCAAGTTTATAGCCATCTCAAGTTATAAACTCGCAATAGTGAGTTAGCATCTCAGAATTCAGTACTGCGAGAAAAAACTGAACTGTGAGATAAAAATATATATATTCTGTGTTCCACTGATGGAAGAAAGTCACACAGGTTTGGATGGACATGAGGGAGGAGTAAATGAAGACAGAACGACCAAAACTGCTTGTGTTTGTTGCGCGCAGGTGGAGTACTACTTCCTGTCGCAGTACTTGTCGGTGGTGGAGACGCCGTTCCGTCACGTGTTTAACGGCCGCGGCGATCACACTCTGAGCGCTCTGGCCGATCACGTGTCGCTCCTGCGCTCCGCGCCGCACCTGTTCGACGAGGCCCGTTTCCGCCGCCAGCTGGCGCTCTTCACCTGGACGCTGCAGGGCGCTGCGAACGCGCTCAGCGGAGACGTCTGGAACATTGACAACCCGCTCTAGAGCTCCAGACACGGCCTTCAGCATCTATTTATCAACTCGAATCTGCTCAACGCTTTTCTAGTGATGGTCTAGCGAGCGCTGGATATTATCTCCTCGTAAATTAATTGTTAATTAACAGTTATGATTGAGAAGAGATTCTTTTTTTGTTACCAAGTGATAATGAGACTCTTATGAATGTGAGCAGTAATTATCGAGAGCAGTGACTCTCATAATTATGACAGTCGTAGGCTACTGTCGTCCAATCAAGAAGCAGCATCTGCTATCAATCGACTCTGCTGTGCTGTCACGTGACCTCAGTTTTACCTGCACTGTTATAGATCATGTGCACCAGTCTGATGTCAAACTGTGTTGAGTAGCTGTTTACTGTATTGATCAGATATTGATTAGATTCTTACGAATTTACGCACGTGCTGTATGGTGCACTTCAATAAAAACGTGTTATACTTTTGTGTCAATTTCAGTCTTGTTTTAATTTTCAGACGCATTTTAAGATGGTTTAGATCCTACCTGTCAGATCGCTACCATTTTGTTCAGAAGCTGCTGTGTGTGTGTGTGTGTGTGTGTGTGTGTGTGAGTGAGTGAGTGAGTTTGTGTGTGTGTGTGTTTCATACCCCGTCGTCTTCTGAACTCTCTGATCTCGTTACTCTCCTCCGCTGCATCTATTTGTATCTACAAAAACAGTGATGTTCATTTAGCATCATGTCCTGATTTTCCCCTCAAATACTAATAATATAACAAAAGAGACAAGTATGTACTACTTCAGTTCTTCTACTTCAAAATTTCAAATTCAGTTCAGTGAGATTCATGTTTGTGAACTTGGAGTATTTCTGATATTAGACTTTAAACTGCACTTCATTTGACAGATCATTTTCTGGAAGAAAGTAAAATTGCCAAACACACTTACAGGCAGCGAGTGTCCGAACGCCAGAAGAACCAGAACCAGCAAAGCCATCTTCATCCTTAAAGTAACTGTACAAACAATCAAAGCAATTAATGAGGCATCTTCAGGGTTTCTGCGGGTCTTAAAGCCTTAATTCACCCTTTTGCAAATTAAGGCCTAAAAAAAAGGAGAAGAAGGTCTTAAATTACGGAAGTTCTAAGCGGCCATGCAATATAATTTTTTTTCCTTCTCGTTTTCTCGTTATAACGACTTAATTTTCTCGTGATCTCGACATAACGAGTTGTTTTCTCGTTATAACGACTTAATTTTCTCGTGATCTCGACATAACGAG
>NW_015628680.1:456145-466343 GCF_001515625.1 Sinocyclocheilus rhinocerous | reverse complement strand
TTGTGTGGTTTCCACAAAGAAATGTAGAAAACACAAAAGATTACAACACTGTAGAACATCACTGAATTAAATTAGGTGCAAACAGAATACAGTGACGAATACAGTAGGTTTTAATAAGCAGTTATTTTCTGACACAGAACGCGTTGGTGAAACTCATGCATCTAGCAAGAACTTAATACACAAAATAGTCATATTGATTCAAGCATTTAACATTTATGAATGAATTAAATGTCAGTAGCCTAATGAACAATACTGTACAAATTATAGCGATCACGAGGAATGTCCTATTCTATCCCAAACGCGTACAGTAAACTGGACATGTATAGCCTACATTCCCATCAGTTATATTCAGGTCAATAGTGCCACCTGTTGGCGCAGTTTTGTAACTTAGAGAACAACTTTCGTTATGTCGAGATAACGAGAAAATTAAGTCGTTATAACGAGAAAACAAGAAGGAAAAAAAATATATTGCATGGCCGCTTAGAACTTCCGTATTAAATTCATAAAGTCGTGGCATTAAATGTTGCATGCACTGCAAAAAATGATCTTCCTCAGAGTTTTCCAGAGCAAACATCCTTAAATCATGATACATTTACTTGAGATGCAAAATGAAGATATGAAGTCTTGTTTATGCTTAAAACAAGAAAAATATCTGCCAATGATTTTTTAAATATTGTTCTTGTTTGATCCATAAACTCACTTTATTTTGATCAATTTCTCAAAAAACGATACTTCATATCTTCAGTCATTTTGCATCTCCAGAAAATGTATCTTGATTTAAGAATCTTTAGACATTTGCACCGGAACACAAGTTCAATTAATTCCTTAAACTTTCTCAACTTGATCCAAAAAAAGGTCTTAAAAGTCTTAAAATGAGCTGCAGACACTCTAATGAAGAGCAGGTGGTTGGTTCTTACCTGTGATCGACCCGAAGCGCTCCGTTTCGGAGAACAGGACGGAGATCACGAGCTGAAGGTCGTCTGGATCTCTCCTCGATCTCACCGATGGCATTTAAACGAGCGTCCCGACATGCGGGGGCCGTCAGACAGACGCTGCCTGCTTTAATGAACATAACGGAGCCCCTATAAACATCTATTTGTGTCCGACCACAGACAGACGGGCTAGATGGCTGAAAAAGAGCTATTTTGTAAACTGAGCTCATTGCCGGACACTGATATGAATTTTGATTATACAGATGTTTAATATAGACGTTTTAATTTCCCCTGTGAGACAATCACAGCACTTTTGTGGGCAGATGTAATTGAAAGAGATCTTCAGGACGTGTGTGCATCGAGACGTGTTCTTCCTCTAGATCGCGTCTCGTTGTGCTGATGATGTAATGCGGCGGAAGACAGTAGCAGAACACGCCACAGGAAACTGTAAAAATGTGCTGTGGCCTTCCTTTATTAGAGAGGAACTTCCTTTGCATCTGAAGCGCTGATTTGGATAATGAGTCTTTCAGATGTGTTTTCAAAGCTGGACACATTTGGTTCAGGAAAAAGGAAAAATAGATGTTTTATTATAGATAATATTTCAGATTTGATCATAGATCAAAAAAAACATTTTGTTATAGATGCTAAAATGTTGATAGATTTTGTAGATAAGGAAAAAATATAGATCTATTTTATAAATAGATATTTTTCTAATAAAATAGAATTTTTAGTACCATTAAGATTATTAAACTTAAATTCCCTTTACTGTGAGTGGAAAAATAGATATTTATGAAAATTGTAATAGTTTTCTCTGTAAAGTACAACAAATGCTACACTGTAAAAATTATTCTTTAGGTAGTAAATGAAGATGATTAAAATGCGTTTTTAATAAGAAAATACTATTTTAGGCTTTCTATTATAAAATTCAATGTTATTTGCCATTTCTATGTAATCATTTGTGAAATTTATCAGCAGTTTCTTAGTAAACGTTTTAAAGTAAGTCCTACACCAATTTTTTTCTTTTTTTATTACCATAATTTATATTTACAATTGCACTCTACAATTTATTGCATGACAATAATGAAAATTGTTTTCACAATACAATATTAAGAATGAAATTTAATGAAAATAATGCCAAAAATAAACTGTTTCCTTTATGCAATATATAATTTCTGCACAGAGAGATCATGTAAAATTTGTAAAAAAAAAAAAAAATCGTGATCTTTCTCAAATTTACATCTGAGAACTTTTCAAATTTGGAAATAATCCAAAATGATGCTGAAAGTTGGATAATAAGTATTGCAAGCTTATTTATTTAATTTATTGTATGTTTAATGTAAACTTATTTAATGTAAGTAATGTAAGTATTGTGAACTCATAACAGTTTAAGACCCCTCCAGACCAGACCAGACTGCATCCAGCTCTCCAAAACCACACCAAATCCAGTCTGATTCGTTCATCTCCCTCAGGTACATTCAGAATTAATGCTAATAGATCAGATTCACACAAGGTGACATCAGTGTCAAATTACATTTCATCCTAAGCTTTATTTTCTCAGAAAAAAAAATGGTATGAATCACAAACTGACAGAAATCCAACAAAGATGAAAATCACAAAAATATATTTACATACAGGCGGTTGTTTGGATAATTGAATGCACAAATGTCATGTTATGTCATACATGTGATTTTTCATTATTCTGTAAGTGCTTCTAAGTTTGTTTGTTTTTTGCATTATTGTAGATACTGTAATTTGCCGCAATATTGAAGTTGTAACATAGACTTTTAGTTTGTTTTTCCTGTTCCTGTGTTTCCTCTTTGACCTAGTTTTCCATGCTCCCTTGATTAGTTAGTTCTATTCACCTGTGTTGATTGAATTATCTCGTTTGCCTTCTCCTAGTATTTAAGCCTTGTGTTTTGCCCCTGCTCCTCAGTTCCGGTATTAATGTTGAATATTGATGTTGATTTGTGTCTATCTCCTGCGTTTCTCCTGCCTGAGGATTTATTAAAGAACTCTCTTGTTGGTTCCTACACCTGCATTGTATGCTTTCCATAGCCGCGTTACAGAATACCGGAACTCTAAATTTAGAACTTTGCGGCATTTTTCTTTCTTTTTGTTTTTTTCTCCTCTCCTCTTCAGGATGGATTTACCAGCCGTCCAGCTCCTTTGCCTGGAGCAGCAGGACCGTTTGCTGGAGGACCACACCAGAGACCTTTTAGATCTGGCAGCGAACGGTCCCAAGGATGATTTTGCTGCATATGTGGAGTGGGTGCCTTGGTCAGCCGTTGACCATCCGTTGCCTCGTGACTCTACTCCTCTGGCTTTGCCTCGTCACTCCGTCCCTCTGGCTCTGTCAGGCTCCTCCTCCCCTCTGGTTCCGCCTTCATCCTCAGTCACTCCGGCTCCGCCGCGGTCTTCCGGGCCCCTATCTCCGCCTTGGTCGCCTGAACTGTCAGCTCCGTCTTGGCCCTGTGTCGTCCAGGCTCTCCGTCTCCTTGGCTCCACCTGGGTCTCCACCTCCAAAGGCTCAGTCTCCGTCTCTCATCCCAAGGGTGTCGTCTAAGCCTTCACCACCATGGCTCCTCCCTCCCTCGACTCCGCCCTGGGGCCTCGTCCTGGTTGGTCTCTGGACCAACACCTGGCTCCTCCTGCTCCTGGCTCCTCCCTCCATCTTCTCCATCATAGTTCCTCCCATCTCCTTCTCCCAGTCCCTATCATTCTCCTGCACCATGTCCTCCTCCAGAGCCCCTACCCTCCCTCCTCAGTTGAAATTTAGGTGCGAAGACGCACCTTCCGGAAGGGGGGCGAACTGTAACATAGACTTTTAGTTTGTTTTTCCTGTTCCTGTGTTTCCTCTTTGACCTAGTTTTCCATGCTCCCTTGATTAGTGAATTCTGTTCACCTGTGTTGATTTAATTATCTCGTTTGCCTTCTCCTAGTATTTAAGCCCTGTGTTTTGCCCCTGCTCCTCAGTTCCGGTATTAATGTTGAATATTGATGTTGATTTGTGTCTATGTCCTGCGTTTCTCCTGCCTGAGGATTTACTAAAGAACTCTCTTTGTCAGGGTTTGGGTAAAGAGATGGAGGCAAGGACTCAATGGTGCAGGAGAATGGGCTTTATTAATAATAAAATAAACCACAACAAAAACTACCCCGAGGGGGAAAACAGGCTGGTAACAAACTGGCAAGGCAGAACAGGACACATCCGGGGAACATATGACAACGAACTGGCACAGGACTGCAAACACAAGGAAAATAAATAGGGAGCAAATGAGGAGGGTAATGAGGGAAACACAGGTGGGGCAAATTAACCAATAATCAGGTAACAAGATGGGTGGGGTCAAGACAATTGACATGAGAGCACATGGCACACAGGGAACAAAGACAAAAGCCATGTGCTAAGACAAAACAAAAACACAAGCACATGGCCAGCAAAAAAAATCACAAGCCATGTGCTTGAACAAAAGAAGACATGAACACGCAGCTAATAAGAGCACTCATAAGCCACGTGTTCACACAAGACATGACAACATGAAAGCACGCAGCCAATGAAAAACACAAGCTGCATGCTACACAGCACAAGACATAACATGACATGAAAGCACGCAGCCGAAAACACGAGCAGACAGAAGAGCACACGGCCCGAGCGAACTCGAGACAGCGTGCTCCCACAACAGGACAGAACATGGAGCGCGAGTGTCCAAACCCCGACACGAAACCGAAACTCAACAAGACATGAGTGCCAGGATCCCAACACCACGCTCCAACATGAAACAAGGAAACAAGACACGCAGACAAGAGCACAAAAAATGTCTCGAAGCCGCGCGCTCACATGAAAACAACAACATGACGGGAGTGTCAGGGCTCTGTCACAAAACCATGAATAAACTCCACCTGGTGTCCCTAACGAGGAACACCAAAAACAAGACAGGGACATGACAACACAAGACTGACACACAACAACAGACAACACAAAACAGGAAAATCAAAACACAGAGACAAAGCCCAGACAGTCATTAGAGGGACCAGGGAGGGTTGAGCCAGGGAGGCTCAGGCAGTCCAGGAGTTCCGGCAGGGGCTTGAGTCCTGACAGGGGGCCAGGGCAGAGCTGGGAGCTTGGCAGGCAGGAAGGGTGGAGCCCGTATCAAGGATGGAGCCGGCAGGGCAAGGAGCGCGAGTGTCCAAACCCCGACCAGGCAGACTCTAGCGCTTCTTGAGTCCTGACAGGGGGCCAGGGCAGAGCTGGGAGCTTGGCAGGCAGGAAGGGTGGAGCCCGTATCAAGGATGGAGCCGGCAGGGCAAGGAGCGCGAGTGTCCAAACCCCGACACGAAACCGAAACTCAACAAGACATGAGTGCCGGGATCTGAACACCACGCTCCAACATGAAACAAGGAAACAAGACATGCAGACGAGTGCGCACGGCTCAAGCACTCTCAAAGCCGCACGCTCACATGAAAACAACGACATGACGGGAGTGTCAGGGCTCTGTCACAAAACCATGAATAAACTAGACCGAAGTGACAGAACCCTGACACTCTTGTTGATTCCTACTCCTACGTTGTGTGCTTTCCATAGTGACAGAAGTATCAATAAGCACTATTTTAATGTTACATTATGTTACATTTATTCATTTATGTTTACATGTATTCTTTGTAGATGATTTTATATAAAGCAACTTACAAATGAGGAACATCACACTTATTGTCAGAGAGACAAAAATATCCATAGTCCACAATGTCACGTTTATTAGAAAGCTGGATTAGGAAAGTCCGTAAATGCAAATGGTGATGGAAAAAATATGAGATGGAAGGAAAAATAATATTTCAATGCTTTTGTGTTCTTTCCAAGTGAACAGGAAATGCAAAAGCAGTGAAATATGATCACATATGTAATCCTATCTTAAGTATTTTGCATCACAGTTTCCTTTTAGGAATTCCGTATGAAACAAGCAAAAGCAGACGTTAAAATACAGAATTGTTTTCTTTTTTTTTTTTATTGCATGTATAATGATTATATATATATAAATGTATTTGCAGTCATTTTTATGGAGTTTGTATAACATATTGATTCAACAAAAGTAAATGTAAATACTAAGTATTAAGTAATATGCGCTAAACAAAAAAAAACAAAAAAAACAATAGTAAAGCAAACTGAAAGAAAACACAGTAAATGTTTGTCTCCATCACCTCATGAGTCATTCATCTGAATCATATAACTGTCCTTAAACAAGTGAAAACATGATAGAAGTTCAAATAGACATGAGTACAACTACAAAAAACTTCCTGATTCCAACAACAAAATATACATTTTCTCTGAAGCTGCATTGAAATAATATGTATGGTGCACTTTACAAATAAACTGGAATTGAATTGAATTGAATCATTTGAATCCAAACGGCTTGATTGACTCACACACAGTGGGTAACACTTAAATAATTTTAGTGCTTTACTGATTACAAATTACAAGACGAAAACTTTATTCAGTAACATATCCTATTAGATTACAGATTATTAGTAATGTATTCTGAGTGCTTTTTATGATTGAACAATTCACACAATGGCAGTAAAGTAACTGTAATCTGATAATTGGCATTTTAAAATATGATATAATCTAATCACAAGTACTGAATATTAGTAATCTGATTGTGTAATCTGGATCACATGTACTCAGTGACTCTCCAGCACTCACTTGATGCAGATGAAGTGGTTTTCTTCAGTTTCAGGAAGGCTGATCCAGTGATTATCACGGGTCCGAATGGCTCCGGATCTCACCGTCTCATCGCATTTGTCCAGATCGATGTCGTAATCAGAAGCCCACTGATCGTAGCACATGGTCTGACCGTTGACCCAGAACCAGAGTCCCAGTGTGCAGGAGTGACGTAGACCCAGCCACACGTGAGCGGAGGAGGTGCTCGCGGTCACATTCATCACCCGCCGCTGCATCTGCTCCGAATCCACCGACACCAGGTCCATGTCCATGTTTCTGCAGCGTCTCAGAGCTTCAGTCCACGTCTTATTCTCTCGGATCAGAACCAGCTTATCTGGAAACACGAACAGATGAGCAAGAACATCAGGATACAAAACATTTCACTTTGAAATACAAGAGCCAGTGCTATTGTAGTATCACTGAGAAGTTTTTTTTTCATTTATATATTTATATATACTTTATTATTATTAACATTGTTGTTTTTAGTTTGAGTTATTTTAGTACATCAAGTTAAACTAAATGAAAATGAGAAATCTTACATGAACCATAATTTTTTTTAAAGGGATAGTTCACCCAAAAATGAAAAATCTGTCATCGTTTTTTACTCGTGTTGTTCCAAACCTCTAAGGCGTTGGTTAATCTTCAAAACAAAGATGAAACACATGAAGATATTTTTAATGAAACCTGAGATGTTTCTGTTCCTCTATTGAAAGTCCAGGAAGATCCAGAAAGTCATAAAGGCGTCAAAAACCGAATCCAGATGAATCAAACATTTAGTCTAGATTTAACTTAGACTGTTATTTGCATCCACATTACATTTGGCAATCAAGGAAGCTTGAATGTGTGTTACACTAAAAACAAACCTCATTGGTTCTCGTGCATCATGTGACGCGTGTTTTAGATTCAAGTTAAATCACATTTATTTCTATAGCGCTCTATACCTTACAGATTGTTTCAAAGCAGCTTCGCAGTAACAAACAGAATCAGTAACGCAAAAATCATCAATTATGAAACTAATTCTATTTATCAAGCTGTAAAGCAGCTCTTTTAAGTTTTGCTTACCTGGATTTTTAAATCTCTCAGGTTTCTTCAAAAAATATCTTCATTTGTGTTTTGAAGATTAACCAAAGTCTTAAAGGTTTGGAAGAACATGAAGGAGAGAAAGTGATGAGCAAATTCACATTTTTGGGTGGATTAACCCTTTAACTATAATAACTCAGTCAGGAACACACGTGAAGTTACAGTGCACTCGTTGAACTTCTCCTGTAATGATGAGAGAGTTTCTGTAGTTTGACATGTAGACGTACAGCAGCTCAGAGGATTGATCTACTCACCATCATAACACACAAAGGGACGCTGATGTGCACAGTCCTCGTCTGTCCACCGTCCTTCATCTCTGATACCAGTCGATGTGCAGATGCTGTTTCTGTTTGTTCCGATACTGGGTTCACCAGGTTTCCAGTGTGTGAATGCGGCGGTGCTGTTATCTGACCAAACCCAGAGTCTGTGCAGACCGATCCAGACTTGTTTATCTGCTGTGATGCTCTGAATCTGTTCATTCTCACTCTGATTCCTCACGCTGGCCAGATCTGTGTGATACTCTCTGCAGTATTTCTGAGCTTCAGTCCAGTTCTTTTTCTCCTGTCCAGGGACGAATCCTTTACTGGCTTTAAAACAGAAAGACATTTGTCTGAAATTGATTTAGAGAATTAAATAAATAAAATAAAAGACCAAGAACAAAAAGACATATCCAGGAACACAATTGTGGCTCATTGTTCAAAAGATGTTTTATTTTTATTGTTGGAAATGAAATACTCAATATTGTTTTGCAGCACATTTCTGTGTGTTGTGATCACTTACAGCTGAACTCACCATTATAACAGATGAAATACTGTGTGTAACTACAGTCTGCATCATGCCATTTTCCTTTGTGTCCTTTCGCACAATTCTGTCCATTCCCACAATCCATAAAAACACAGTCTCCATCTTCTTCTGGTTGTGGTTGTTTTGTAGATTTGTCCCAGTTCCTATACTGAGTCTCATGTGCTGTGTAGAAGGCAGGGTCACTCAGAGACCATATCCATGAGTCTGTGCTCTTCAGCCCAATCCAGACACGATCAGAGCTACTCTTTATGGCCTGTTCAATGTCCTTCTGTTCTTGTATGTCATTGATAGTGACCAGATCTGTGTATTTCTCTCTGCAGTAACTCTGAGCTTCAGTCCAGCTCTTCATCTGATTCACAAAGTGATACTGACGCGGAGCTCCTGCAGACGAACTGAGCACGGCTGAGGAGAGACACATTCACACAGATCTCAGGACTCATCCACACTGTGTTTCAGTATGTGTTTGCTAAAGAGTTCTGAATGGTGCTTTTATATGTTCAGTGTTTCCCACAGGATTCGGAGAGACTCTGGACTTCTAGTGGAAGAAAACTGAGTACAAATACATGAATGTAGTGCATTTCCAGAGCAAAATTACCAGCTTCAACCCCTTTTCAGTGACCAAATTTAATTCTTTGCATCAACCTGAACTTGAAAGTCAAACCTCTGCAGTATTGTATTATATAGCTTTTACAAATATTTCTAAAGTGCATTATCATCTCTGAGACAGAAATATATTACCGTTGTAATACAGCTGCACTGTACAATAAAAAATATTACTTGTTTTACTGATTTTAGAGTATAAAAATTACAATAGTTATGTCTTAGTATCTTCACTTGCAAGAGTTAAACACTCAGACTTTAATTTTGTCAGGAAACTACAGGCCACACAGTCTAGAGGACTCATGGGAAACACTGATGATGTTTTGTGGTTTATTACTGGCTCACATGCAGTAGCAGCTCAATCTCCTCAACAACACACGCAATTACAGAATCATTCAAACACACTTGAACACTTTCATCCAGGGCCGGCCCGTCACATAGGCGAAATAGGCAAATGCTAGGGGCGCCGTCCATCCATAGGGGTGCCAGAGTTAAGTTTTTTTTAATTAATTTTTTTTATAAATAATAACATTATTTTAATTAGGGGTGCACTATATATCGAAATATAATCGATATCGCATTATGGCTCAATGCCATAGTCATATCGCGAAGGTTGCGATTTAATTAAATAAAAATGAAGCGGGTAATGTGTTCGAGCGCAACCCATGACACGCAGCGCTTCACTCTGAAACATGCAGCACATTTATTTGTTTATTTGCTGGCAAACCACCAAAATAAAAGCAGTTTAATACTTTAATTTGAGCAGAGATGCACCGAACGACCATCGGCCATAAATCGGAACTGGACGGTTTTTTGTTTTATTTCAGAGTCTGTAAACGGCGTTAAACAGTCTGGCCTAGACATGCAACGAGGAGAAAAAACATTAGCAGGCAGAGAAAGCTCACTGTTCAATGCGCGAAGTATGAATGTATCTCTGAGGGGAACTGACTGTTTTAAGAAACAGTATAGAAGGCATTTTCCTTTCATCTTGCCTCTGTAGCCTATAATGCATTTAGTGTTTACAGCGGTAATCAAGGAAATGCATCACTGCTGTTCCTTAAGCGCCACCTGCTGG
>NW_015628680.1:454341-456135 GCF_001515625.1 Sinocyclocheilus rhinocerous | reverse complement strand
GTTTTGTGTAGCCTAATTTCACAAAGCTAAAGTCAGACCATTCTGCTTTTGCTTCAGGTTTTCAGATTATACAGTCTAATTTAGATCAAAATATAGGCTAATAAAGCAACTAACCATATTCTTCATGCACTCATATTTTCATTCTTTCTTGTCTTTTGCTTAAATAAAATACATAAAAAAGTCAGCATTGGATTCTGATATGAAAAGTTAAGATCAGTGCATCCCTAAATTTTAATGTCAGTTTATTTATTTATTTATTTATTGTGCAACTGTCTTATTTCATATGTATTTTTTTTTATGTCATAAAGCTATGCTTTTTCTGTGTGAATGATCAGTGGTGGAATTGGCTGCGATGCAAGAGGCACCAGCTAAAATCTTGCATAGGGCACCAAATTGGTCAGGGCCGGCCCTGCTTTCAGCACAGCACTAACACTAACTATCAACACTAGAACTAGTCAAGCACTCGTGTAAACACTCACTCACCTGTGAGCAGAAGAGACATGAATGTGATTCTCTCCATTTCTGAGGGAAAAACAGAAATCAGTCTCAAGAAATGATGCAGAACATCAGATCATGTCATTTCTACTTTATCATATTAGATTCTACATCAGCTATAAATACACACATGAAGCACCTAAAGCTGATGTGTGTCATGATTCAGTCTGAAAATACACTGAAAAACCTGTAAAACTTACAGTAAAAGCAGCTGCGTTCACCAGAACTTTTCCATTAAAAAATACAGCAGCAATATTTCAGGTTTTACAGATTCAAGTTAAATTTACAGGAAAAGTAAATATTTCATTAACTGATGTAATGTTAATATACCAACCTGCTGAAGTACTAAAATCTGGTTTTTGCCTTTATAATACACTGACAACCACCTTAAACACAGATAAAGTGATATAGTTAAAAAGAAAAGTACTGTAAAATGACATGATATGTCCTGTTAAATTTATAACAGTTGTTCACTGTATATTAAGGGAACTTACTCTTAACCAAGTAACAGGTATTTACCGTAGGATATTTAGTCTTTTTCCATTAAGAATTATAATAATTTTTTCAGTGTATTGTTTTATGCTGCACATTTCTGCTGTTAAAAGCTCCAGAATCAAACTCACACAGACAGTGAGCTCTGGTGTTGCACTGCTGTTGTAAGTACATTACTGTAAATGCAGTTTTTTAATATTAAGTTTTACTTTTATTTTCTTGTTTTGCTCATGTAATAACTCAAATTAGGACACACTTGTTTTATTGGGAAATTAAGTGTGAGGAAACCTTTATGAAGTTATTATCACCGTCACCTTTGGATCAATCACTGGATATGAAGTTTATTTTTAAGTTGATTTCCTCTATAATGTTTTAAAGAAGCCGTATATAATTAAACTGAAAAAGCTCAGATAGCAACAGACAAAATGTGCAAAATCCAGACATTCACTAGTTAACCAGTGATCAGCTGAGTATAATGTCATATAAACACGACTTAATCAGTCAGATCATAATCAATGTGAAGTTAAACCAACAGTGATTATATTATCTCAGAGTGTCTTACCTGTAGATGTTGTGATTCAGGTGTGATTCAGGTGTGTTTGTGTTTCTTCTTTTATCAGGACAGACTGATATCACGGATCATTCCTCCTCTTCTGCTCCTCCCAGCTTTGCTTTTCCTGGACAGAAAAACTCCCTTCTGTGGTTTAGTTCTTTATTTAGGTATGTTTCCTTTATTGCCCAAAGGTAACAGTGTGTGTGTGTGACAGAGAGAGAGAGAGTGTGTGTGTGTGTGTGTGTGTGTGTGTG
>NW_015628680.1:452172-454129 GCF_001515625.1 Sinocyclocheilus rhinocerous | reverse complement strand
GACAGAGATAGAGAGAGTGTGTGTGTGTGTGTGTGTGTGTGTGTGTGTGCGCGTGTTTATACTGGTGGAAGAAAACATCCAAATTACACATTTAAGTGTTTATTTTATTGCACTTCATCTATTTGCATCTGTAGATTTCAATTACAATGCATATCTTTAAAAGTTTTAATTAGAAAAAAATATTTTCATTTTTAAACATGACATTACAGAACACTTAAGTAGTTTTAATGTACTGAGCTTAATAAACTGGGGAGATATGGTTATGTCTGTTAGTTAATATTTTTACCTTATTGACTAGTACTGTCTTGCCTTAACCATATTTATTTTGGGGACTAATTTATATCCAGAAGTGAGTTAAACCTGACAAAACCTCCATTTGGAGACGTCCTCATTTGTAAAAACAGTATAGAACGTATAATATTATAATATTTGTGAAAATGCAGAATGTTGTCTGTTAGGGTGAGTGTGTAGATTAGGTTATAATATTTATAACTAGCTCTAAATAAAAACAATTGATGTCTATGCAATTTTTTATTTCTCCAGGGAAACGTCTGAGATAAAGTCGAGACTTCGATGAGACGTGAAAGAGAATCTGCTGAGGTCTGAAAGAGCACAAGTATATTTTTGGTTATCATTTTGAGTAATTGTTTAATGAATACTGATATTATTATCATATTCCTCGTCTCAGTTTATCTCCAGCGTCTCGTGTGTTTGTGTGACATTCAAATTATTTCCCTATTAATTTACATATTGTTCTTCATGTTTTTATGCAGCTGAGAGTCATGAATGTCCCAGTGTCCCTCAGGGCTGAATAATCAGATACGGGACAGACTGAATCTTCAGGAGAGAATTTGAATGTGTGCCGTTCTTCCTCAAGGTGATGATGATGGTAAAAAAAAAAAACACACAATCGAACCAGAAAACCAGGAGCGCTTTTCAGGGAAAATATGCAAAATCATCAGTGTTTTGCCTGATTAAAAAAAAGCTCTTTTTAGAAACAGAGTTATTGAAACTAATCAAATTAAACTATTATTTTACCTAGTTGCCAAGGCAACATTTCTCAATTCTTTTTAATTTAACTTCTTGTACTAAAATAACTAAAACTAAAATATTTTATTTAAACCACAAAGTGTCCTAGACGTTTTCTCTATTATGTCATATTTTGAAAGCTAACAGACTTCATACTTGGAGCGCTTCTGCTTTATTTCGTTAAAATAAATGCCACGTGTTTCGTGTGTTTTTAAGTGTTTTTAAGTTTTTCTTACCATTGTATATATGTGTAGGCAGTGCTGGCAGATTACTTGCAAATTTAGTCCGATACTGATTCCAAATTACATGACAAAAATTGTAGTTAGCAATATAATCCATTACATTACACATTTTGATTACTTTTAGATTACCTTTGACCTGACTCGTTCATTACATTGATTTAAGTAGGATAATCTTGTACCATATTAATATAAAAATAAAAGAGAAAGAAAACATATTCTATTCATTGTTCTTAACAACATGAATTGCATTAAACATTACGCAACGTCAAGGTTTTCCAAACTGGGGCTCGAACTGGGGCATGAATTTAATGAATGTAAAATTCAAACAAATCATTTTAAAACAACAATCAAGGTAAAACACTTACTAAAAAAGCTAAAATATTTTATTTGTTTGCATGTCATGTGACAAAAAGCAATGTCAGAGAACATGCAGATGTCAGATGTGAGAAAGAGCTGTGTGTTCACACACACACACACACTCACACTCACTCACTCACTCACACACACACACACACTCACTCACTCACTCACACACACACACACACTCACTCACTCACTCACTCACACACACACACTCACTCACTCACTCACTCACACACACACACTCACTCACTCACTCACTCACACACACACACTCACTCACTCACTCACTCACACACACACACTCACTCACTCACTCACACTCA
>NW_015628680.1:441311-452147 GCF_001515625.1 Sinocyclocheilus rhinocerous | reverse complement strand
TGTGTGTGTGTGTGTGAGAGAGTGTGTGTGTGTGTGAGAGAGTGTGTGTGTGTGTGTGTGTGTTTATACTCATGGAAAATCCAAAATACACTCTGTTTATTCTATTACACTTTATGTATTTGCATCTGTATTTCAATTCCAGTGCATATCTTTAAAAGTTTTGGTAACACTTTCTATGAAGCCCGTATTTATAGGGATATTCTTGAGGCATTATAATGAATGCATAATAAAAAGCCTTATATGTTGTATCATCTCATAAATAATCATAAGAACAGTTTTAATGTATTATAATACCAACTCATTTGTGGCTATAGCTTTTCAGAGTATGATGATTTATAACACAATGGACACGTTGCATCCACTTTAGTTACAGTGAATTATATTTCCCATAGTCTCATGTAGCAAAGTTTTCTCCTCCAGTTCAGCAGCTCTTACACACACCAAAACCTTGAACTCTATAGAGTTAATATTATAATATGACAACAAAATCAAACAAGAATTTTGAATGTTCAGATCTATTTTCTGGAAATGTTAGATTAGTTGCATGTTTAATTAGAAAAGGCCTTCTTTTCACATTTAAACATAACATTAATGGAAAACAGTCGTCTTAATGTACTGTGTTTAATCAACTGGAGGGATATGGTTATGTCTGTTAGTTAATATTTTTACCTTATTGACTAGTACAGTCTTGTCTTAACCATATTTTGGGGACAGTTTTATAGTGAGTTAAACCTGACAAAACCTCCATTTGATATTATGCTGATATTCCTGTAATCCTTACCTGTGTTTGTCTCCAGTGGCGGTGTGACATTTGAATTTTTGCCAGTTTAATTTTCATATTGTTACTTATTTTTTTTGCAGCTGATAGTCATGAATGTCCCATTGTCCCTCAGGATGAATAATCAGATAACCAGTAGCGATTTTCAGATAATATGCAAAATCATCAGAATGTCAGGGTGTCAGGGGCAGTAACGGAGAGAGAACCCAAATGCAGGTGAAAAATATGAGTTTATTTGAAACAAGCAAACGCAGCAAAAAACAGCTCAAAATGGTCAAAAATTAATCCTTTGCCTGGCAACAGTCACAGAATGGCAAGAGTCTAGGAAGCAAAGCCACATAGGTGCAGGCTGCTGCAGTAAGGACAGGCAGAGGTAACCAGATGAAATCTCCAGGAACAAGCAGGTGTATAAGCTTGAAAGGCCAGAGTCAGGTAGGAGGGAGATCCAGATATGAAAGCCAACAGAACCAGGCCTCAGTATCCCAGGCGCACATATCAGACAGATGAAGCTGCTGAGAGCTCAAGAGCAAACAACAATCTGGCAAAGTACAACACACACACAACAGGAATAAGTAGGGCAATCAATAAGCAGGATAAGGAGCAGTGGCAGGTGAGACAAATTAGGATAAGGAGCAGTGGCAGTTGAGACAAATTGACTAAAAAAATGAAACGAGGGGGCGGGGCCAAGACATGACAAATGAAGGAACACATAACAAACAAAACAGAAGCCATGTGCTAGATGCACATGACAACCATAAACACAAACAGACAGACAAAGCCAGGCTGATCAAGCCCGGGGTCCTGACACAGGGTTTTGTCTTTTTTATTATTGTTGATTGATTCTGAATCTTGAAATCATAAAAAAGCATTTTTTTTTTCAGTTGCAATAATCTGAAAATAAAATAAATGTAAAATGAGAGAGAGAGAGAGATTGTGTGTATGTATGTACTATATATATATATATATATATAGGCCTATAATCAAACTGCAACCAAAGCGTAAGATTGTAGAAACGTTTGTGGTGCACAGTTTGAGCTGAACTGATGTGCATTATCTGCTGTGTTATCATGGTAACATTAGATTCAAATTCAGTTGCAGTTTGTCAAACATGCAAATATGAGACAGTAATTGACCGTGTCACATTCAAATACAGTATACTGCCATCATTTATGATCAGAAAGCATTCCAGTCATTTACATCTAATGTCTTTCCAGTAAGACGACGTCACACTGCAGACAATGCTGTTCTTCAGTCGCATTTTGTCTTGTTTTCCAGTAAAAATATCTAAACATTCTTAAATCGATACTTTTACTGGAGATGCAAATGAGTCTGAAAATGGAACAAAATGAAGTGAATTAAAACAACAACAATACAAATATTCTCTTGTTTGTTCTTGTTTTCAATATAAACTCATAACACACAAATGTGCTTCAGGTTTGGAGAAATGCAGCACTGCATCAGTGTCTCTGCAGTGAATGGGTGCCGTCAGAATGAGAGTCCAAACATCTGATAATATAATCTGTTGAAGGATGGAGAATAACATGAATATTAAACTGCGTCAAACAGCCAGAAAAATCCTCCTGAGGTAGAAACATGATTGTATAATTACTTTACAGCTGTTTGTTTCTAATAATAAACAGAAGATGCACTCACAAGCTTTTCATCAAATATTGACCTCAGGTTTGGGATTTTTTGCTTAAAACTTAAACTTGAAAAGGAAAGTTTGTCAAGACCTTGTCTGAAGGTTTATGAAGTCTTGAAGTGCAGCGTGAAACAGGCCTCGACGCTGAGAGATTTAGTCAGTAAGTCGACAGAATCGCATTGTGCAACATTTGTTTTATACTATTTAATCAATCTGCTACTTCTTTTAGCAAAATTTAGTATACATAAATGTAAATATGGGGGAAATATGCCTTTGTTTTTAGTTTTAAAGTCAAAAGTGCCTGCCTAAATACAGTACCTAAAAAAATATTGTTTCAGGTGATGTTTACTATGCAGTGAGAGTAGATTGCAGGAGCATTTCAGAAGCGAAGCAACAGGATTCGCGAGACCACGTGATTTGCTGTCCGACGTTGTTTGTCTTGATTATTTGTGTTCTAAGTTGGCTAAATATTTATATTTTGACCTGTTTAATTCTGTTTATAGTTGTATTGCTATGTCCAATACTTTGTTGTGCTGTTGACTACAAAGTTAATACAATTTAAAAGTCCAGTTATGAACGACAAGGATAAAAGATTTGTAGCTGTGTATAGTCGTCTAAAATACATCCTAAATTGTCTTGAATCTATATTTCACACACCATTTCTGGCCTCCTGGCAAGGATATAGTGATGTGAAATACGATCGGGAGTCTGCGCAAGGTGTTTATTTTGAAATTGACAGGATTTTTTTGGACTTTTATTTTGTATCTACTGTGCGGCTTGGACGCGGCGTCCGTAAAAAATAGGCGAAAATTCTTAAGATCGCAACGATTATGAGCCTCCCTCAAGACGCACCATCACAAGAAGAATACAGAGCTGGATGAAAAAGAGATTTTAATTTGATTACATTCATGTTTAAATTGAGATTAACAAGAAATATTTTAACTGCTACTATGTAAAGGGAATACTGCTGTAAAAAAGCACCTTATTTGTTTAAAGTGTTTACAAAACAAATACTGCACTTTTGTTCATACAGCAGTACTTTTAAAATAAAAGTGCGCAATACACTGCTTTTGAATTCATTATTGAAATTTGCGCATAATTCAGTTAACCGCAGAAAAACCACGCGATTAATCGCGATTAAAATATTAATCACGATTAAAAACATTTAATCGTTGCCCAGCGCTTATATTATATGTAATCATATATAATATGTATGTATATGTGTGTGTGTAATGTGTATATATATATGCACACACACACACACATTATTTATTTAAATATAATTAGTCACATTTACAGTGGTCTACTTGTTTTATTGTGTTATAGAACAACAATTATAATTTTCCATTGCTTTATTTGATTTTATTTTTTATTGCTATTATAATGTATTATAATATAGTATTTTAATATTATAATATATGTGACCTGTGCTGGTGAAATGAGTCACGATGAGCAACTTTTCAAAAATAAGTTATTTATCTGATAAACCTTTTAATTCAGAATTTTACATGCAGAAACGCTTGATTTAAGTGAAAACAATTATGTTAATATATCAGAATTATGGCAGTAATGTAGTGGACATTAAGTATTATTAAAGACCTCTGTGCCACCTCCACCAAAAATAGAAATCATGTGTTTAGCTTATTTAATATGCAGCAATAAATGTTTTTTTCACAGTTTATTTGAAACAAATCTTGGCAGTAATGTAGTGGACATTAAGTATTATTAAAGACCTCTGTGCCACCTCCACCAAAAATAGAAATCATGTGTTTAGCTTATTTAATATGCAGCAATAAATCTTTTTTTTTCACAGTTTATTTTTAAAAATCAGCAAAAATGACACTGAAGATATAAAGTGCACAGTCTATTTTATTCTTTTAGTGTGTAATGTTTTATCCATTTATTTATTATATAACTTTCAGATCTGGAATAAATGTGTTTGGATTTGTAAAAATGTATAATTGTTTTTGTCCATTCCTATGTTCAGCGTGATGGGCTGAAAAAATAAATAAATTAACAGACTTATTGAAATTGCTTGCTATGTCTGCACTTCATTAGGCAGCCTGCAGTTACTCTCCTAAGCATCAGAGGGCGCTGCTGAGTCATGCTCTTGTTCTTGCTCCAAGGACATTATTTTAATTGTACAATGCAAATTTGATGATGTCCTGATATTTTCAACTTCATTTGAAACTTGGTGCAAATTTTGTGATTGTTTTTTTGTTGTTGTTGTTTTTCTTTAAGTAATTTATTCTACACATTCTATGTATTCTGTGATCAGTTCGTATGAAGAACATAGACCAATTAAGGCAAAAAAGATACATTTTTAGACAAATCTTTTTTTATATATATATATATAATTTTACCATTTCCATTTGAAATGTGCCTGATATTTTTCTTATTTCCACAGTCAAAAAATGATTGAGTAGCCTATTTGTATTGATATAATGGACAATCATTTAAGACACCAATTCTGTGGGAACAAGTGCAAAAAAACAAGTGATGAGAGTTGAACATAAATATGATTACACAAAAGCAATAAATCATCAGAATAAATTAAACGAATTTAAAAAAAGCAAAATAGGTGGGACATCATGAGAAGCAACATTCGTAATGAAGTGTAGTGTGGGCTTTATGCGGCTGATGATTGAACGATGTTTTAATGAAGAATAAGAAGAGAATACAACTTTTTTGATTGGTCGAAGGATGCATGATTCGCTTGGAAACTGAAATTTAATGGCAGATCAATTATGTGACGTTTAACTTGGGGCAAATCAAAATAATAAGCTATTCTTTATTCTGTTATTTCCGCAAAGAAGCATGTGACTCTAAGCAATGCAGAAAATGCAAACATAACACGATGTTCAATAAGCATATCATATTAATAAAACATACCATAACATACTAATAAAATGTCTTCCCAATTCCACATGCGGCTGACATACTTCACAGATTTTCATGATTAGCCAGATTTTCTTTTTGGCCCTATATTGCGAGCTTCAATCTATTGCACTTTAATATTCTGGCCTGGTTCAGTAATACACATTTCTCTCCTACTCACAAACAACTGTTGTAGCTATATATAAATATACACATTGTAGCAGCTATAGTTCTAATGTCTGCATAGGATTCTCAAGTTCCTTCAAGAATAATCCTTTGGCCCTGTATCACGGTCTTCTGGTCATAGAATACATTTAGTCTAAAATGTAACCATGTATCATTCAAGGTCTGTATTTAAAGTCATTGAGTTTCACTTTGACACATTTAACAAGAAGTTGTCCTCTTCATGGCGATTGTTTCTTTGAAGATCTCTGTGTGTATGATGTTCAGCTGAAGCACTGTGCTCTACTGTAAACAGCTGGTTATCACGGCGGCTCTGATAACAGCATTCAGCTGACTCTGAATGAGAGAGACAGCACTGAGGCATTCAGGGCTTTTAACATAGTAGAATGAAACTATCTTTTAACTCTAGCCCAGCTTAACACGTTTGACATGCGTTTTCAAATGCATTTTAATATATTTTTTTTATTATTCGTCTTTTGCCCACACATCAAGGAATTTATCGTTTAGAAATGTCCACTCTGATTGAGTCTCTGTAACACTGGCGGTTTCAGTTTTGCCCTTTAAACCCTCTACGTCACTTTATATTTTATATTCGAAAAATTTAGGGCTTTATATATTTTTGCAACTCTGTATTGGTCTTTGATGGTATGTGACCCTGGAGCACAAAACCAGTCATAAGGGTCAATTTTTCCTTAATATCCTAATGATTTTTGGCATAAAAGAAAAATCGATCATTTTGACCCATACAGTGTATTGTTGGCTATTGCTACAAATATACCCCAGCGACTTAACACTGCTTTTGTGCTGCAGGGACACATATTAATACAATTTCTTCCACACGGGCCAAGCTCAAGATTGGGAGCCAGACCTACTTGAAACTACTTTTGGATTTCAGTGTCGCATTTAAATTTTATATGTAGCATTTTAATAAATGTCCTTTCATGCACATTTCTATATCTAAGGAAGAAATGGCTTCTCCAGAGCATCCTGACTCTTGCTAATCGTCTCTATTCCTATGCACAAGGAATCGTGAATGTTCTCCCAGGCCTCCAGCTCAGATTTCCACAGAGCTGCCCTGGAGTGGACGAGCTTCGAGAACTCGCTCTCGCTCCCTTTTGCAAGACTTATACTTTCTTTGACGACAAAAAAGATGTCCAGGCCAATAAAGAATAAATTTGTGAAGCCAGATACAACTTTAGGTACACACTTTACGATCATCAATGCTTCTGCTTTTGCCAGCTTTGCCCCAGTCTTAGACAGGTTTGTAGCCACCTGCGGTACGTCACAGGCCACACTGAAGTCCGTCAGTTCGATCTCGGTTACTGCTTTAGCTGCTTTTTCACTTTTATGCACTGCAACATCTGCAACTCCATCCCCCACATTCACAACCTCTTGAAGCACATCTCCACAACCGTCTAAAATGTCCGTAACATCAACTGCACTAGGCTGCACTAAAGGTCTTTCACTGTTGGCTTGCTCTTTCAAACAGTCTTCAATCTTTATCATATCATCCTTGTAACTCTTTAAATAGCTTTGTGCTTTGTGCTCATGGCGACTGTTGAGTACCATTTCAGCGATCCCTGCTCCAACAGTAATGCCTGTACTGATGAACCCCACACAGAGCCCTGCCAGAGAAAATAGCAAAGATGTTCCTGCAGTGAAAGGGGCAAGAGCGAGTCCAATAATAGACGAGGCACCCCCTACTATCCCCACTGAACTACCAACCACAGTGCATATACTGGTGTCCTTCTTCATCGTGTCCAGCTTAACTGCAGTCTCCTCCAGATCTGACAGGAACTGCCACATTCTAGAGCGACGTTCACTGAACACGTCAATGAATTTCTGAGCATTTTCCTGAAAGAAGAAGGCCAGCCGGGTGTGCTGGTTCATCCTGGACGAGGAGAAAGAAGACAGAGTTGATCATGTAGTTCACAATCCAATGGCTAAGCTTGAGGTCTCACCTGATTTCGGACAACTGGCTCAAACGATCAAGCATTTGATTCATGGTGTCCTCGCTTAAATTCGGAACGAGCTGCACTAAAGGTCGACCCATTTTAAACCTGTGAAGAATTTTTAGTGTAAATAACATATACCCATCACCGTTTATTTTTTTCATCTCAACCTTGAATGAGATGGGAAATGTATATACTTACGTATAGATGTCCCTGCTCCAACAGTAATGCCTGTACTGATGAACCCCACACAGAGCCCTGCCAGAGAAAATAGCAAAGATGTTCCTGCAGTGAAAGGGGCAAGAGCGAGTCCAATAATAGACGAGGCACCCCCTACTATCCCCACTGAACTACCAACCACAGTGCATATACTGGTGTCCTTCTTCATCGTGTCCAGCTTAACTGCAGTCTCCTCCAGATCTGACAGGAACTGCCACATTCTAGAGCGACGTTCACTGAACACGTCAATGAATTTCTGAGCATTTTCCTGAAAGAAGAAGGCCAGCCGGGTGTGCTGGTTCATCCTGGACGAGGAGAAAGAAGACAGAGTTGATCATGTAGTTCACAATCCAGTGGCTAAGCTTGAGGTCTCACCTGATTTTGGACAACTGGCTCAAACGATCAAGCATTTGATTCATGGTGTCCTCGCTTAAGTTCGGAACGAGCTGCACTAAAGGTCGACCCATTTTACACCTGTGAAGAATTTTTAGTGTAAATAACATATACCCATCACCGTTTTTTTTTTCATCTCAACCTTGAATGAGTTGGGAAATGTATATACTTACGTTTTAAATTTTATATGTAGCATTTTAATAAATGTCCTTTCATGCACATTTCTATATCTAAGGAAGAAATGGCTTCTCCAGAGCATCCTGACTCTTGCTAATCGTCTCTATTCCTATGCACAAGGAATCGTGAATGTTCTCCCAGGCCTCCAGCTCAGATTTCCACAGAGCTGCCCTGGAGTGGACGAGCTTCGAGAACTCGCTCTCGCTCCCTTTTGCAAGACTTATACTTTCTTTGACGATAAAAAAGATGTCCAGGCCAATAAAGAATAAATTTGTGAAGCCAGATACAACTTTAGGTACACACTTTACGATCATCAATGTTTCTGCTTTTGCCAGCTGCCCTGTCTTAGACAGGTTTGTAGCCACCTGCGGTACGTCACAGGCCACACTGAAGTCCGTCAGTTCGATCTCGGTTACTGCTTTAGCTGCTTTTTCACTTTTATGCACTGCAACATCTGCAACTCCATCCCCCACATTCACAACCTCTTGAAGCACATCTCCACAACCGTCTAAAATGTCCGTAACATCAACTGCACTAGGCTGCACTAAAGGTCTTTCACTGTTGGCCTGCTCTTTCTTGGGAAATGTATATACTTACGTATAGATGTCTGCGCACAAAACTGAGCTGTGGAGAAAACATGAATAAAAAACGTTTATGTTGATCTAATTATGGCATGTATTCAGTACAAATCTGAAGTGATACAATGCTGCTTTAGGTAAGAAACGGACCAAAATTTAAGTTGTAAAATCTTACCCATCATCATATGTGACCCAGGACCACAAAACCAGTCATAAGGGTCAATTTCTCGAAATTGAGATTTATACATCTCATGAAAGCTGAATAAATAATCTCTCCATTGATGTATGGTTTGTTAGGATAGGACAATATTTGGCCGAGATACAACTATTTGAAAATCTGGAATCTGAGGGTGCAAAAAAATCTAAATATTGAGAAAATCATCTTTAAAGTTGTTCAAATGAAGTTCTTAGCAATGCATATTACTAATCAAAAATTAAGTTTTGATATATTTACGGTAGGACATTTACAAAATATCTTCATGGAACATGATCTTTACTTAATATCCTAATGATTTTTGGCATAAAAGAGAAATCTATAATTTTGACCCATACAATGTATTGTTGGCTATTGCTACAAATATCCCCCAGCGACTTAACACTGCTTTTGTGCTCCAGGGTCACAAATATCTCATGAAATGTGTGTTCATTATATTGGTATACACACCATATTGCTGTACTGAATGACTCCATTTAAATACACATGTTGTCAATGAAATACTCATGGCACAGTGCTATTCCAATGCATTTGGCGCACTTGCTTAAGACGGATTGCGGCTGGTTTGTAAAAATGATGCAGGCTCTTGCGCTGAAAATAGCATGTGCAAAATTGCCGCAACTCAATAGTGAATTCAAAAATACGGGCCCCCCAGTCTTTTCATTGCAAAAAGAAAAAAGCAAGCAGGACAAAAGAAAGTCATGTGAGTTTAAAATGGCATGAAGGTGATTAAATGATGGCAGAATTGTAACTTTTGATTCATTTAACAGGAAATTCAGAACTCACTTTTGTTTTATTCTCATACAAAGTTGTTCTGTTTTGAGTACATAGCTGTCTAGCTGAAAGACCAAGACATTCACATTATGGAGTAGAGGACGGAAGAAGGTTTTTGCGTTTCTTTTGAAGTGGACGAGGACAGGAGCATCTATTCTGGCATCTGCGATGACCGACTGCACTCTTTCAGGGCTCTCTCCCCGCAGCAGGAAGATCTGTCCGCTGAAGACATGGCTTGAGGTCACCGTTAGCTTCTCCACTGCATCCAGGAACGGCTCAAGTTTCTCCAGCCCCTCTAATGTGTCTGCGAGGACGGCGTGCAGCTTCTCCTCCTGCTGATTTTCACTGATGTCTCTCATCTTCTCAAGCTCTGCCTTTCTCTCAGACGTCCATCTTTGTTCTTGGTCACAGAAGTCCCTCACGGTCTCAATGTAATCGAGTGTGTCCTCAACATACGCCGTCAGTCGCTCCTGTAACTGCGCCCTGTGCCGCAGAACAAAATGGACATTTTGTACATGAATTTATTGTGAGAAATGTATTCATTATGCTTTTTATTCCTTGTATCCACCTCCAGGTTAAAGGCTAGTATGAATGTTATTTATTAAAGCAGGGGTCTTCATAGGCCTGGGCGATATTTATCGGTACGTGATAAAGCGATACGGTATCGATATTTATCGACGGTACACCTTCTTTGATAACAATATAAAAAATAGCGCACGATATAGGCACGTGCTGTGAGTGATGCAGACAACGCACACAAAGACGAACACAAGTGCTGTGCCTGTGACGAGGAGATTGTGAGTAAAGAATTAATATTACTCGAATTTAAAATAAACATATGCATTTGAATGCAAAAATAGTACAATCAAATGTTAGACCTGCGTCATCGATGATGATGTAAGTGACGTTGTAGTTTAATGTTTTGTTAGCCTAACAAAACGCGCCGCTGCTGCGTTATTCATTCAAAATATTAGAGAAATATAGAAGCTCAATGCGGAGAAGATCTTGATTAGGTTAAAACCGAAACCAAGCCATTCACACAGAACGCA
>NW_015628680.1:439942-440815 GCF_001515625.1 Sinocyclocheilus rhinocerous | reverse complement strand
CCTCTGCTTCTCATATGTTTTTAAATGCAATCGTGTGATCGGCGCTTTGGCTATTTGTATTAAGCTATGCATAAATACATGATGCTGTTTTGTTCATAATTGTTTATGCAATTTACGAAATTATATTTGATTTATATGAGTTAATTTAGACGTAATGCACGTTTTTTTATAGACCGTTATTTCCTTGCGTTGACAGTTTAATGCACTGCATTATTTTGCTCATTGCGCCCTCCTGTGGCCTCGGGAGACAAGACAAGTTTAACCTTTTTAATCTGCATATAAAACATTAGAAATTAGATATTTGTTTAATTTTTATTTTGTATTTGACTGTTAAAACAAAACAAAAAAATGTGGTGTTTGTCTCAATAAATTGCTTAAAATTACTTTTAATTTGCTGCATTTTCGTGTTAAAGCGAAAGTACCAGTTTATTTACCTGCTGACAGGCGCGGACTTTCCATCTGGAGAACCTGGAGAATTCCCGTTGGCCTGGCAACCGATTTGGCCCGTTGCCTTGTTTATATATATATATATATAATATATATATATAATATATATGAAGCGGTTTACACTATGAAATGAATATCTTACTTGCATTCGTACGCACATCTGCACTTTGTTGTTTATGAGGAGAAAATTCGCCAGAGAGCAGAATTCAGTCAGCACGCGCTGACTCATCTGAACGCCTCTGATTGGCCGCTGCATTTATAAGCTCAACAGAATCGTGTGTGATTGATTATAATGCGCAGCGCTGTAAAAAAAAAACATTTCTGGCAGCTGGTGATGTTTAACTTTTTTCCATTACAAACTGTGCATTGCACCCAAAATTGTTTTGTGTGATACGATTCCAAATTTAGGGGGGCAAGAGCATGTAA
>NW_015628680.1:437251-439932 GCF_001515625.1 Sinocyclocheilus rhinocerous | reverse complement strand
GGTCTCATGAAAATGCGTATAAATAGTACGCCAAATAAAAACGAAAACTCGTGGTATTGATAGGCAAAAATGGACTTTGGCATGCATATGATACGCAGTTTTCGCGTGCATATGATACGCATCTACCCCACAACCCTAAACCTACCCAACGCGTAGCCTATGCACGCCAAAGTCCATTTTTGCGTATCAATACCATGAGTTTTCGTTTTTATTTGGCGTACTATTTATACGCACTTTCATGAGATCGGGTTGATATTTTCCATGCAAAGTTCATTACTTAGTCAAGCGGGATATTTATTAAGTCCTCATGCAGGCCTGCAGATATTACATTGACATTGTCAACTCACCTGATGTCCATGCCTTAGTTTGATCAAATCCGGATTGAGAAATCAGAAAGCATAAAAAGTGAGCCCTAGAAGATCTAAATGGGAGTTGTATATGTATGATCTGGTATTTATGCCGCCCTTGGGTTAATGCCCCTCCCTCTGTACTGGACGTCCCATAGAAATCAATAGGAAATGCACGTGAACAGCGCAATTGCAGACAGTAAAATGTTAAAGTAAAAAAGGTAAACCCCCAATAAAGCTGGCTTAAAGTTTGATTTTTGATATTTGACAGTCATCCAGCCTTGACACGGAAACGGAACCACGAAGATAGGGACCGTCTACCAAATACACCCCGAAGAGAAATGAGTTCAATAGCTCTATTAACATAATTTATATTGTTTTGGTTTTGCTCCAAGGACCTTTTTTTGAACACACGGGCCGGATTTGTTTTATTTCAGAGACTGAAGGATGAGATGCCATTTGAATTGAATTTATTATAGTAATAATAAGACACATGAAAACTGTGATTAAAAATCGAGGTTATTGCATTTATTTTTTTTACTTTCCTAAATATATTACTGTTGTATTGCTTAAAAGTGAATATGAACTTGTTTTCTTTGCAGTTTTTGAGGTCTGAAAAAATACAATTAACACAAAGTGTGTGTAGATATTTAACATGATATAAACATGTCACTATAATATTTCAATGACATGGAAATAGATGATTAAACACTAAGATTTTTTTTTATTGCTTAACAGAAACGTACATGCATAGGCTACATATATAGAGGATGATACTGTATTGCAAACATCCAAAAAGAAAGGAACAAACATAGGGTGATATCTTAATCTTACAATACATCAATCAGGATTTCTATACAATCGTTTTGCTTTTTTATTCCTCAAATCTTTAAAGGGATAGTTCACCCAAAAATCAAAATTACCCCATGATTTACTCACCCTCAAGCCATCCTAGTTGTGTATGACTTTCTTCTTTCAGATGAATGCAATCGGAGTTATATTAAAAAAACGTCCTGGCTCTTCCAAGCTTTATAATGGCAGTGAATGGGTTTAATGCCACTCAGCGGGTGTTGCATGCATCAGTCCAAAAGAAGTTAAATAAAAAGCCCCCATCCATTAAAAAAAAGCATCTCACACGGCTCCGGGGGGTGAACAAAGGCCTCCTGTAGCGAATCGATGCGTTTGTGTAAGAAAAATATCTATATTTAAAACTTAATAAACCGTAATCTCTAGCTTCCGCTAACTGTTGTTCGCACGTTGATTCCGACGGATTATGTAAGTCGTTGAAACAAACTCATCTACATCTTCGATGGCCTGAGAGTGAGCACATTTTTCAGCTAATGTTTATTAATGTTGCGATAATGTTACTGTATACCAATGTTCTAGTAATTTTGTATTATGTTTAGATCATTTCTAAGAATGCTGTGATAGTCTTATACTATTGTGATGAAAACGTAAAGTGATGTTTTTATCAGCTGTTTGGACTCTCATTCTGACGGCACCCATTCACTGCAGAGCATCCATTGCTGAGACACTGATGCAATGCTACATTTCTACAAACCTGATGTAGAAACAAACTTATCCTGATCTGGGATGATCTGAGGATGAGCACATTTACAGCTCATGTTCATTTTTAGGCAAACTATTCCTTTAAGCGTGGCAGTAGCATCAAAAGTACGACGTTACATTTATTCATTTATCAAGTGCTTTTATCCAGAGCAACATTTTTTTTGTTGCACAGTAATGTGAAAAAACTCCGTCGTAGTGAAAGTGAGCACAGTCTTCACCGCCTCCCAAACCGTGAGCCGTTACGAAAAAGATTATTGGAGGATGTTTTACAAAAAAATACTTTTCAGTCTTTCAACTCCAAAGTTTCACATTTAATTCAATGTCACTTGCTGCTTCTTTGTAATTATTTGTGAAACTTGCTAGCAATTTCTGAGTCAAAAATGTTTCCACACCATTTTTTTGTTCTATATTGATAACCTACATTTTATAATATTTGTTTACATTTTTTTTTTATTATTTAATAATATTCTAAAACCGCAATATGATTTTTTTTATGAAGGAAATGTGATGTTTGTCTGTGCAAAACGTTCTTGATGCCATGTTGTGAGTGCATTCTTTTTTTTTTACTTGTTGCTAGGTGGAGCTGAGTGGTTGCTAGGGTGTTGCTAGGGGGATAACAGAGGGAGAGAAGAACTGTGTGCGTCTCAAACGCTGAGGTTAAAGGTCAGAGGAGGAAGAGCAGCTGAATAAACTACAGTCAGTCAATGAGCAGAGGAATGCTGGAGAAAGAACACGCGCACACACACACACACACACACACTCACA